>NC_057802.1:117071371-117121083 GCF_018294505.1 Triticum aestivum | reverse complement strand
CGCGCATCGTCAGCGTCACCGACCGCCCTCGCCGGCGCCCCGCGTCTCCGGCGACCGGATCCGCCCGCGAGCGAGCTCTTGCGAGCTCCTCCGCCTCCGGCCGCCGTCTTCCCCATCTCTCCATCGAGATCCGGCCACCGCGTCCTCCGTCCCCGACGAACCTTGGTTCCCGTGCCCGAAACCCTAGATCTGGGATCTGGAGGGTGAGAATTCGTCAGTCTCAAAATCCCTAACATTTTGGTGCTAACTTTGACATGCTATATCTCCGTGCTCGGTGCTCCGAATCATGCATATGATATGTAGGATTGGTCGCCTCGTGATGATCTTGATGTTAGTGTCATTTGCATGCATGTTACTGTCCATATTGATGCCATTATCCTCGTGTCAATAGTGCTATATGATGTTGTCTGCTGGAAATTAACAGAACTTGATAATTTTTCATTTTCGTTGCATTTTGTGTGTGCATCATATGAGCATGATATCTACATATTTTATGAGCTCCATCATACCATCTTTACAGAGGAACAAGTCTTGTATTTTTGTGATCTATGTGGTGACTACACAAGCATGCAAAGTAGGATTCATAGTGTTACTGTTTTCAGACACTAGTTATTTTGCCAAGTCATTTCCTGTTACTTTATGATGCTATGTTGCCATGTTGCTACCATGAGATCCATGCACATTTTGAGTTAGTTCAATAAGAGTGTTTTGAAGATATGGTATTGCTCTCTCCATTCATCCCTCTGGTTGCAATTATTGAGTAATCTAGCTTGTCATTATCATGCTCTACTTTTGCTAAATATTGTTTCTGGCAGATTGTTAACATGAGTTTCAGTTTTGCCAAGTGTTTTGCTAGCGATCCATGTACCCTATGAACTTGCTCTTGCCATTCTTAGCTTCTTGAATATGTCTACATCGTTTTTGTTACCTTTTCATGCCATGAAATGCCTTGTGGTGAGTTAATTGAGCTTGCAAATTTACTATCATGAATCTATTCCTGTCATGCTCTGTTTTTCTTGCAAGTCTGAAACTCTTAATATAACTTGCCATGTTTGCATGGGTGCCACAGCATTTTCTATGCATATTTGGTTAAAGCTCAGTAAGGGAGTTTTGTTCTATGTCTTTAGTGCTAGCATTCCGTTTCTTTTTTTGCCATGATATGTTCGTGTAGCACATTGTTTGCTAGCTCTAAACATTGCTACCTACTGCTGTTCATGCCATGTTAGTATTTTCACTGTCTGTGAATCTGTTATCATTTGCACTTTTTCGATGCTGTTCTAGGCTTATTCTAGTAAGTTATAGGAGGGGCTCAGTGTGCATGATCTGTAGAGCTTCACATGTACTTTACTGTTTTTTGCTTTGTTGCCATCTTGGATTGTTGTAGCATAGTTTCTTGATGCATTTTAAGTGCTATGTTGCTGTTAAGCGCAGTTTTGCATCATTCTCGTTTTGCTTGTCATTTGCAAACCGTGCGTCCGTTTCCGGTGATCTTTATATCAATTTCGACTGGAATCACCTCATCTTTCGAGCGGCATACTTGTTTTGACAGGTTGATTCCTCGTTCATCCTTTTCCTTCCGGAGTACCCTTTTGCATTGCACATCATATCTTGCATTCCATGCCACGTCTTGCATCATGTTGCTTGTGCATTGCATCGTGATTGATTGTTGTTCCGTTGCTTGTGTTCTTGCTTTGGATAGAGCTGGGAGACGAGTTCATGAACGAGGAACCTGTTGAGTTCACTAACGAGGATCAAGCTTTCGACAACTCTGAGAACTTTGCAGGCAAGATGACCATTACCCTCGATATACCTTATATCTTTGCTTGCTAGTTGTTCGCTCTATCACTATGTTGCGCTACCTACCACTTGTTTATCCTGCCTCCCATATTGACATGTCAAGCCTCTAACCCACCTTCCTAGCAAACCGTTGTTTGGCTAAGTTACCGCTTTTGCTCAGCCCCCTCTTATAGCGTTGCTAGTTGCAGGTGAAGATGAAGCCGGTTCCATGTTGGAACATGGACATCTTGGGATATCACAATATCTCTTATTTAATTAATGCATCTATATACTTGGTAAAGGGTGGAAGGCTCGGCCTTATGCCTGGTGTTTTGTTCCACTCTTGCCACCCTAGTTTCCGTCATACCGGTGTTATGTTCCTTGATATTTGCGTTCCTAACGCGGTTGGGGTTATGGGACCTCCTTGACAGTTCGCTTTGAATAAAACTCCTCCAACAAGGCCCAACCTTGGTTTTACATTTGCCTAACAACCGATATCTTTCCCTTGGGTCGGCCAACCTAAGGGTCATCTTTATTTTAACCCCCCTGGTTCAGTGCTTCTCTAAGTGTTGGTCTGAACCAAGTAGACTGCGGGGCCACCTCGGGGAAACTTGAGGTTTGGTTTTACACGTAGGATGTCTCATCCGGTGTGACCTGAGAACGAGATATGTGTAGCTCCTATCGGGATTTGTCGGCATAGTAGGGTGGTCTTGCTGGTCTTGTTTTACCATTGTCGAAATGTCTTATAACCGAGATTCCGAGACTGATCGGGTCTTTCTGGGAGAAGGAATATCCTTCGTTGCTCGTGAGAGCCTGTGATGGGCTAAGTTGGGACACCCCTGCAGGGTATTAACTTTCGAAAGACGTGCCCGCGGTTATGTGGTAGATGGGAATTTGTTAATGTCCGGTTGTAGAGAACTTGACACTTGAATTAATTAAAATGCGTCAACCGCGTGTGTAGCCGTGAGGTCTCTTCTCAGCAGAGTCCGGGAAGTGAACACGGTTCTTGTGTTATGGTTGTGCGTAAGTAGTTTCAGGATCACTTCTTGATCACTTCTAGCTTCACGACCGTTGCGTTGCTTCTCTTCTCGCTCTTATTTGTGTATGTTAGCCACCACATTTGCTTAGTGCTTGCTGCAACTCCACCTCATTACCACTTCCTACCCATAAGCTTAAATAGTCTTGATCTCGCGGGTTTTCAGATTGCTGAGTCCTCGTGGCTCACAGAGTACTACCAAAACAGTTGCAGGTGCCGATGATACCAGTGCAGGTGAAGCAACCGAGCTCAAGTGGGAGTTCGATGAGGACCTTGATCGTTACTATGTTTCTTTTCATGTTGATCAGTAGTGGTGCTCAGTTGGGACGATCGGGGATCTAGCATTTGGGGTTATCTTCTTTTCATTTGGATTGGTCTGTAGTTGGACTACGTGTGTACTCTGAATGATGTATGTTTAATTCATGTATTTGTGAAGTGGCGATTGTAAGCCAACTCTTTATCCCATTCTTGTTCATTACATGGGATTGTGTGAATATGACCCTTCTTGCGACAAAACCACCATGCGGTTATGCCTCTAAGTCGTGCCTCGACACATGGGAGATATAGCCGCATCATGGGTGTTACAAATATGGTTCATGATGTTTTCTCGAGGCCACCGCCAGTGCCTTCTAGTGATTTGTCCTCTGTAATGTTAATATGCAATCTGATGTTCAGTTAACAGTTTGGTCCTCTAAAATGTTATGTTTAGTTAACACTTTGGTCCAACAATTGCTACATTTCGTAGTACTGTTCTCAAGCATTCTTCGTTTTGTTAACTGTCTTATCTTCTGGTACATGTTTCTATTCTGCAATGTCATGCTCAGTTAACTATTTTGGTTCATTTGGTCTACCGTCCATTTAACTGTTTTGTTCAGTTCTGCAATTTGATTTTCATTTGTTGTGGGTACAATTTTGTACTGTTATGCATGTGACACCAATCGAATTTGGCTGTACTCAATACATATTCTACTTATAGTATGGCAAATCTTAGTTAACCTGATCAAGATCTTCCTTATTTGTGTTGCAGGGAAACAATGGGAGACACTGCGGTTTACCATCGAGGTTTGTTCAAGCAGGGTCCTTTGGCTAATAGCACATTATTGTACAGTTGCAGGAATCATTCTAATATTTAGGTTTCTTACAATTTGGTCTTGCACATGTAGGTCCTGCTGTCAGAGGCTTAGACCCACTGTTCGACCCATTTTGCATATGGGGAAATGAGATGTCCATGAATTTCAGTCAAGTCAGGAAACTCAGAAAGATTGTTAGGATGAAGAAATTTGTGACGAATAACAGCAAGATCTTTGTTTGCACAATGAAGAAGACATCAGTCAACTATAGGATGGTACCAACTCTTTTACCTTGTTTTTAACCCTTGCGCAATTTCAAATTTACAACAGCGATTTATGCATAGCTTTGTTTTCAGTACTTTTCAAAGCAGTTCACCGATGATTACCTCTCAAACCACCTGCATGGTCAAGAGGCGAGGAAGGTATTCATTCAACACCCACGGTACAATATTGAAGTCTTGCTGAAGAGGATGAAGGTTGGGTGGGCAATTATCCATAGCCACTGGCCTAAAGTTGCAAGGACATTCAACATCACTGAATGCTCAATATTTGCCTTCCCCTTCTGCAGTTTCCCAGATGAGATTCATCTTTCTATTTACCGTGTATGATGCTACTTTCCAAAGGTTTTTGATGCTGCATGTGAAACTTGGTGCTGTTGTGTAATGGCGTAACTGAGTGCCGAAGCTATCTGATGTAATTCGATTATGAAATCCTGGTTGCTTTTATACGGATATGAAATATTTGGCGTGTTTTATAAGAAATATCAGTTTGATTAGTACATGGATTCTCAATAATAGGCTAATTACCCTGCTTATTGGGGTTTTCTATTGCAAACGGTTACTCAGACAGCACCGTGGGCGACGAACTCAAACAACCCGCACGGTTTCTAGAAAGTAGGCGTGTTCGATCAACTAACAATCACACACGGCTTCCGGCAGCGAATTGTTTGCGTTAGGCCACCTTGCACAAACGTTTCCACACAAAGAACTATGTGGGATGTACATACCTACGGAAATGATTTTCTGCGATTTACCGTGTGGGATGTACACACCTACGGAAATGATTTCTAGGATTCACCGTGTGGGATGTACATACCAACGGAAATGATTTCTGGGATTCACCGTGTGGGATGTACATACCTACGGAAATGATTTCTGGGATTCACCGTGTGGGATGTACATACCTACAGAAATGATTTCTGGGATTCACCGTGTGGAATGTACATACCTACGGAAATAATTGGGTTTCCATGCCTCACCCCATCGCACATGGCCCCAGCCTGGGTCCCACGAGGGTCTATCCCCGACGATTTCTGGGTCATGTGGGAAGGACCCCCCTATCGCCCACACTCACTTGGCGACGGTTCCAAATGCCGTCGCGGAAAGGGGTTTTAAACTGTTTGTTTAGGACGTCGATGTACCAGTGGGTACACATCCATCCTTCCTCCACCCAGTAGTGAATTGAAGTCTATCTTGAGCATCTTGAAGTCATGGGGTTGTGATCATCTTGACTCTCACCTCTCCCATATGAACCACTCAACCAACCCCGTCTACGAAGCATAGCATAAATACTACAATGTCTCATGCAATGGTAACATAGGGATTTGGGTCAACCTACCACATGATACTACTCAAGAACTTGATTCAATTTCTCCTACTTGCATGCATGGTGGGGAGAAAATTCTACTAATGCAATAAAACATGGGTAATAAAATTCATCATCAAAGACTTGCCTTGGTGACGATCTTCGAACCCTAGTGACTCGTAGTAACATGACTCGCACTCCGTGTACTCTATCAAAACAAGCATCACACCAATACGCAAACCATCGTACCATATACTAACATAACAGCAAGTAATACTTAGTAATAAACAACCAATATAACACACAATGAACCAAAGCAAAACAAAAGAAAACCATAAAAATCAAAGCAAGGTTTTCACTACAAGTAAAACAAGCTATAAAATAGTTTTCTAATACTAAAACTTTCTTTAACGGAACAAAAATAAGGTTTTTACTAAATAACAGAAAGGAGACATAAAGAAAAATTTTATGCAAAAAGAATCGTTCTAAAACCTTTTATGAAACTCCTAATATGCCTAAAACAGTTTTCCTATCAAAATAAAAATAAAACAAGCTACAAAAATACTTTTTTGCTATAAGTAAAATTGCTACTGTTAATCTACAGAACTAATCTGAACATGTCAAAAAGAAAAAAAGAAAAAAAATTAAAGCAATTTAAAGTAAAAGAAATAGCACAAAAGATATAAACAAGCAAAAAGTACTATTTTCTTGATAAATTAATTTTAATTAATTCTAAAACTCACCAAACTAAACCTACTGATAGACAAAGTTATAACAAATTAGTAGCAAAAAGAAACACAAAAAATATTAATCCTAGTTCAAGATATTGCAAAAATAGTGATCTGAACAAATTTCATATAGGTCCAAATTTAAAGGTTCAAACATGGCCAAATTTGATATCTACCGCAAATTTAGGAAATTTACAAACTAGAGCAAAAAGAATAAAATTAAAATCTTAAATAATCTAGGAGATATAGATTTTACAAGATGGATACTTTTCTATTTTTTTTATAAACAGAAACGAAAAACGGGCACTACTGGGCCTAGAGGGTGTGATTTGTAACTAAACAGCGCTCGGGCGTTAACTAACAAAACCGCGTACAAGCACTTTAATAAAGCGAAAAAAGATCGGCCGGTCTAACTAAACCGTGACTTAAGAGAAGTAAAAAAACCGATCTAATCTAAAAAAACCTAACCCCGTACTAATCTAACCTGGGACGTTGCTTGTAGATCCAACGGCAGAGGGGGTGGTGCTTATAGCGACGAAGATGAGGAACAGAGGCAACGGCGTGACGGCAGCGTCAAACGAGGCGGCGGCTGTGGTGGTCCTCGATGGCAGGGAAGCTGACGGGGAGAGGTAGTGAAGAGAGGGTGTCGTAGTGGTGGTGGAGACGGCGGTCACTGGCGGCGAAAATGAGCAGGGGGCTCGCAGTGGCTTCGACGCTCCAGCGAGAGTGAGGGTTCTCCGGTACATCGTCGTGGGGAACCCGTTCATAAACATCGGACCATTGTGAAAACTCGATTCGCGGTTCGAGGCAGTGCCTCCATCGACACGCCCATCAAGGTGGAGATCATGCCTGTTTTTGAAGGGATATGATCAATGATTTGGGTTGTCCCACTTCACATAACGCAATGACTGTATCAGGAAACAATGAGGCATGCGGCGTAATAAGAGGACCTTTGGTATTACGACTGCTTATAAAAGGGGAAACAGACATCCCTATGTGTTCACGCCTTCTCCTCCCTCTAGCCATTGCTTTTCCCAATCTTCAAAGCTCTAGCACCCCGAGCAGTTCTTGGAAAGAGAAACCCCCTTCGAGCCACCCCTACTCTCTAGCGATGGCCAGATCTAGTGCCGGAGGCAAGTGGGAGGCCTCCATTGTCACTGACGACGACATTGAGGACTTGAAGCGCGTTGGCTACCTTCCAGACGGAGTTGTGCACCGGGCGCCGGACAAGGGCCAGGCAATCCCTACGCCTCGACTACGCGAGAGGGTGGTGTTCATCCCTCACTTCATCCGGGGGTTGGGCTTCCTGCTTCACCCTTCATCAGGGGGCTCATGTTCTTCTACGGGCTGGATTTTCATGATCTAGACCCAAATTCCTTCCTCCATATATCAGCCTTCATCCTCTTTAGCGAGGCTTTCTTGCAATTCCCGTCACACTTCGGCTTGTGCTTAAAGACCTTCAATGTCAAGCCAAAGATAGTCGATGGCCAGCAGGCGAACTGTGGCGGTGCGATAATCAGCAAGCTTGTCTGGGTCAAGTGGTCGGAGAGCACTTTCATCGACATTGTCAAGATCTGGCAAAAGGAGTGGTTCTACATTACAAAACCACGGGATGCGGCCTGGACGGTGGCTCCCAGATTCAGATCCGGACCCCCGGCGAGGCTAACCTCATGGACCAAGAAAGGTCCTGATTGGGGGCCCACTGCGGAGGTGGAGGCGCTGCAGAAGCATGTCTCTAACATGATGAAGGAAGGGGCCAAGGTGACCAACGTGATCCAGGTAATGTTCTGCCGCCACCTCCTTCCTTGTCAACAGAGGGCCACCCCAAAGTGGTCTTACCAGCTCACAGATCTGGCCACGGTACAATACTTCTATGGTACCACCCACGATAAGTTGTAGAAGGTGTTGTTCAAGCCCAGAAGACGTGGTCGGCCAAGGAGGACATTGGTATCGATGCCGATCACCCCCCAAAAGAGGTAACGAGATTCTATTCAACCTATGTTCGGATGTTTGCACTTTTCTAGGATTTTAACTCTATCTTTCCTTCCTTGGTAAGGCTGGCTCAAGAAGGCCAAGAAGATTGACAGCCCGGCTCCATTACCCGAAGACCCCCTATCAGCCCTACTAGAGGAGACGCTGGTCATGGCGACGTACAAGGCGCTAGAGAAGAAGGAGAAGCAAAAGAAGAAGGTACCAGGGGCCAGGGAAGGCCTCCGCCCAAAAGGCATCCGGGTAGTAAATCTGAAGACACCCCGACTCCCTCCGCCCAAGAAGGGGACAAGGAAGAAGACGAGGAGGAGAGCGGCTCCTCCCGTTCGAAGAAGAGGGCGGTGTCGGATGACGTTGAGGAGGAACAGCCTCCCCACGCCCCAAAGAAGCAGTGCAAGCCCAAGTTGGGCCTGCCTGATGACAGATGGGACCCCGACAAGGAGTCTACAGTGTCCGAACAGGTTTCGTAGAGGAACCCATGGTCAAACCTTCCGCTACCAGGTATGAATCCGGGTATTCCCTTGGCACTTTCCATTAGTCCATTATTAACAGTGTATATGCGTTTCATGTTGCAGCCCACCGTGTGACCTCCCCATTGACGAAGTCTCAGAGGGGGCCTCTCTGCCAGCCGAACTGGCGGAGAGTGGGACTGCATCATGCTCACCGCCTCCTCCAGTCATTAGGGAGACCGTGGAGGTGCTTTCTCGAAGGACCCCTCCCGTCCCGAACACGGGAGGTGGTGGTGACGAGACTACGGTCGAGGTAAACACCTCGGTCACGAAAGACCAGGAGGAAGGTTCCCTCTTGGTGAACAAAGAGGGACGGCTCAATCAATCTGAGTCTTCCCAAAGGATGGCTTCGGAGCCTCCCAGGCCCCCGGAGGCGTCAATTCCGCCTTCTACCGAAGGAGGAGTCGGGGCCCTGCCTCCAGCGCCGAACATCGGCGATTGAGTTGCGGCTGGATGGCCGGAGCTGATGGAGGAGGCTCTTGAACAACTCCTCCATCATTGCGGAGCACCATGCCCTAATGGGTGTGGTGTTGCAAAGTATTCGGTCCGTTAACAATGGACCGAAGGAAGTCTTCGGTGGCCTCCTGGCAGGCTTCGAGGTAAGCCATGTAATATTCCTTTCATAAAGTAGATTTTTGAACAAATTATACATTTCTTGTATATAGCAGCCCCCGAGACTCTGTCACGATTGAAAAAGCTTGGCGGAAGATCTAAAAATCATGAAGTCGGGAATCTGAATTGTGCGAGTTTATTTTTATGTTTGCAGGCCTCATTGCTGGCAGCGATCGCAAATGCCGCGATGCTGGATGAGATGAATCGGAAGCTCAAAAGCTCTGATGAGGAGCTCAATCTCGTCAACAAGCGGTTTGACGAGGTGCAAGGTTAGCCCGGTCGAGACTTAGTGATTTATACTATTCTTGTCGAACAAGGTGTTCGGGATGATCCCTGGGCATTGAGTGCGTGATTATGAATGCAGCTGTCACCGCAGAGGTCTAGAGCCTCAAGGCCAAGCTCAAGAAGACCAAAGAAGAGGCGGCTGACTAGAAGGCGACGGCCGAGCTAGCGGCTGTCGAGCTCAACACAGTGAAAATCATGAGCGTGAAGTACGAGGCTAGGGTGGCCGAAGTGGAGCAAGAGCTCAAGGATGCCGTCACTAAATGTGAGGACCTTGAGCAAAACAATAAAGATCAGTCCTCCGAGCTGTCCAAGGTGAATCTGGAGGTCCAAGAGGCAAGGACGGAGACACGAGGGACCCAAGAAGAGCTCCGTCAAGTTAGGCAAATTGCATGTGGTAATTCGTACTTACTGTAGTGTGTCTTTGATCACTACAAGAAATATGTCAACTTGTGACCCTCACTATTGGCCGCTGAAAGGTCTTAGTTTTTTATTTGCGACCTTGTTGTGACCAAAAACAGAAGGTCAAAAGCTGGCGGTCGTAAACTAAAATTAACGACCTTCTCTTGGAAGGTCGTTGAACCCATGACCTTTTGTTTTGGTCACTGGCTGTCTGCCCAGGCCACGTCGGATCCGACGTGGCAATCTGACGTGGCAAAATTGCGACCAATTGAAAAGGTCACAAACAAGATTCAGCCCGGTCCGATTAGGTGTTTTACATGGGCCGAGCCCAATAGTTCAGCCTATTTGTGTTTTTCTGTCTTTTTTATCAGGTTCATGGGCCAAGCCCGATATTGCAGCCTTTTTTATTGTTGGGCCGTGGCCTTCTTACCATCAATTGATTTTCTATTTTTATATCATAATATTTTAGAGCTGGTCCCACTAATCAGATGGGTCCCACTACTCATAATGCCATGCACTGGTCCCACATGTCAAAATTTTCAAATTTTCTCAGATTATATTCATAAGTGGGACATAAATTGGTCCACCTTGTCAAGTTTCCATTTCACATCTTTTTAACATACATAATTCATCAAATATAATTTATCAAATAACACTACAGTAGCCTTTTACAATCCGTTACAAAATTACAATTTATAGTCTACTACAGAACCAAAAAACTCTTTCTAAATAGGGCTTCGCTGCTTCGCACTTGGCTTCACGGCTTCACACTCAAAAAGATTAGGCCTAGAGCTCCTATAAAAGGGTGAACATAAAGGCAAAAAATTAGGCCTGAAGCTCCTGAAAAAGAATGAACATAAAAAGCTACTAGCTTAAATAAAGAAAAACAAGTAAGAAAAGCACATATATGTTGTCCCTGGAAGGTGAACGCATAGAACAGCAAGAACAGCAGAAAAATTACACAAGAACAGAGCATAGAAGCAGATTAATTATATGGAACCAAAAACTGAATCATTGCAGATCAGATTACACAGGAACAGAATGTAGAAGCCGATTATATTGAAGCAAAAACCAAATCATTACGGAGCACATAACAATACATGAAGAGAAAGAAGCAACTATATAGGCAAAAACTGGACAAACCACAAACAACAGCACAACGGCAGAAGTAGCCCTATTTGCATCATGTTGAACAGCACAAGCAGCCATATATGCATCACAAAGAAAGAACACTCTACATCCAACACTAAAGACATGCATTGCAATGATTTCTAAGAACATCTAGCATACTAGTTTCCGCAAAGAGCATAAGCAAACATGATACAATATCATTTGCATCTCATCAACCAAATTATTCAAGCAGCACAACATGCACATGAACAAAGATAGGTTCTGGGTCCTGTTTGATTCACCTAGTTGATGAGGGCGGTAGAGCGGGAGACAAGCTCAATGTCGTTCCCATCGAGGATGATCTTATCCTTGACCTTCTCAGACTGCAGCTCCGCCAGATGCGGCAGCATCACCTCCGACAACCACAGCAACAGTAGCAGCACCAATAAGGACCTGCGTGATATTTCATATCATCATTACAGAAGAAAAAAATTAAGACACAAGCAATCATAATTTCTGACAACAACAATCATCATCAGTTAAGCACATAGTGAGCAAGAACAAACAATGAATCTTGCATCCATAGTATCTCCTATCAATTTTAATAGTGCAAAATCAGCACACTTCAACATAAGCTCATAAGTTAAGCACTTGAGCTAAGAAAAGAAACACCATCAGACCAACCAAAATACTTAAAAAACTGCATGTTTAATCAGCTAAGCGTACAACAGATACAGGAGAAGCACATGCCACCACAACAAGCACATCAACAGGCAGCAGCAATTGGAGATGATGCTCTAAGCTGGCAACATCGCACAAACACTGGCGGCAGCTTAGCATATATAGCAGGAGCGGTGTCTGCTGGCCTACTGCCGAGGAAAACACAATTATCTCGACTCCATACAAACACTATGGAAGCAGACTGTACAAAATAGGCAGCCTGGCCGCCTCATACAAACAAAGAGAGAAGCATAACAGAAGTGCAGAAGTATGTATTACTAAGTAAATGTGTTGACAGTGGAGTGGAACATGCATATAAATTTCACTCGATATGATCACAGATTCATATGAGGTGTGCATATAAATTTTACAGGATAGGATCATAGAATCGCACAACCACTAGGCCTACCAATCACTTCAAACCAAACTAAAAATAGCAGAACTATATGGGAAGTTATTTATGCTGTAATTTTACTAACAGGAGATCATACAGACTCATACAGACCTACTTAAGTACTGATTTGTGTATATATAAGTCCCAAAGCCGGTCCAGTTTCAGAACTTAAGATCTGAATTTGAACATTCTAAATTTCACTGTTAGTTGAGGCTAACTTTTTTAGATGTAATGTAACAATTGAGACATCAATGGGGCACAACTTAGTTAGCTACTAATGTTCAGCAAATTCAAAGATTGCATGTTCTAGCTAACAAAAATATAATACCATGCTTAGGAACTCGGAGCGAGAAAAAGTATGTGTCGCTTAAGAGCTACCACAATTGATATTGGTCAAGGATAAAAACAGGTAGATATCATATAATTCTCATCAGGATCATACATTGAATTCAATAAAGTCTATAGATTCATTTCTTAGATATTGAATTGTGAAATCGCAAGAAAAGTACATTAACCAATGTGTCCAGATAACACAAGAAGGCAAGCACTAGTAAATCTTGACTCTCGTGCCACTACATGTACATAACAAGTATTTGACACATTCCCGCAAGCATGCAAATACAGTAAACAACAGGATTAACCGAAAAGGGTTCCATTAGTTTTAATTAAACTGAAACCCTTCTTTAATTATAATTAAAGGAAAGGTTTCAATGTAATTTAATTAAACAAATAAATTCAGTTAATTAATTAGAGTTACTAGACTGAATGATGTTAACAAGACTATCAAGAAGAGATACTGGACTGAAACAAGCTAGCAGCATCATGACATACAGGGGATATCAGTCTTGACAACAAACCATCAAGAGCATCTCAGAGCACCACATGGACCTCACTCGGTATGACTTTGTTGCACTAAAACATTACAGATCAAGAAGAGATTCTGGAGATTTTAATTGAATTTAGTTAAATTTGTGCTACTGCTGTTGTTATATGCTTTTTTATTTGAGATAACAGTACATAAATCATCAGACCAGATATTGATTATATGCTTTCAATGAATGTAAATACATATATGAAGTTTCAGTTATACTTCAAAAAAATAATTAATCTAATGAATTATACACTCAATAACAACCAACATAAGCATAGTCAACTATGTATGACAAACTAAAACAGTTTCTGTTGAACACGTGTAGTGGAGAAGAGGGGTCAGTGACGAGAGCTCCTCTCCCGACGGCAAAATAGGGCCACCCGCTAAACCGTATAGTTCTAATCCGGCGGCGCATGCAGAAAGATAGAGAGAGATTGAGCGAGTCAAACAGAGAGAGGGGCAGGTCCAATATACAAGTTATCATGGTCTGTTAGCATTCGCAATAGAATAAATCGAGCACCCTGGTATGAGCAAAATGCATTACCATTTTTGTTAATAAATATGCATCATGTTCAGGTACTGGTCATGCTATTGAAGCTGATCATTGCGACTAACACCAGCACGGTGCTCACGAACATACTGCTAGTACCGACATGCAGACAACACAAGACAACTACCAAGCATCCAACATCAGTGTCATCTTCTCTAAAAGTGCAACCTTATTTTGCATCTACACTAGCCCCTAATCGTCCAACAATTTACAGTAATTTGAGAAGTATTTGCTAGAATCATGATGACAATTTTAGATTAAATTGCAGTGTTTGTCATCCACAGTTGTATGGTTCTATCTAGGATTACATAAAAACAGAGAAAACAGGGAGCTACCCAGCATCCACGACTAGAGCTAGTAGTATGGTAGAGTAATTAGGCAGCCTTGAGGAACCCAAATCCATGGCTGCTAGATTGAATGAAACAAGGAGGGGAGAGGGGCGGAGGGGAGTTGGGGGCACCTTCACCTTGGGTGGCTGGACGACGGCGCCATGGTGGAAGAATCCCTTGACGGCGGCGACTGTGGTGGCTGGGTACGCCCCTCCTGCTCCTCCTCCTCGAGCAGGACAAGGTCGGCGGCTACACGGTGAGGAGAAGGCCCTCCTCTCCTCTCCGAGCGTCGTCCTGGTCGCTTGCCGACGCGGTCTACCTGCAGAGACGAGACAAGAAGGGGTCAGGGGTTTGGAGTGGCTAAGGTTCAGGGAGCGGGGGAGGAGGAGGGAGACTCGCCAGATCGGATGGGGAGACACTGCACAAACCCTAGCCATGGCTGCTGGCTAGGGTTTCGTTGGCGAGGAGGGAGGGAGGTTTGCGCAGCAGGCGGCTGCAAGGGGAGAGGAGGAGCCGTCGGTGCTCTGCTGCTCAGCTCGCCGAAGCCCAACCACGAACAGGTCGGCGGCGCGACCGGAGAGGAGACGAGCTGTAGGTGGAGGGGGACCGCGGGCTCCGTTGCGATCTTGGGGAGGGAGACCGCGGGATCGGCGTCGCCTGGAGGTGGAGGAGCCAACAACGGCATGCGCGGGTGCGGGGAGGGTGGGAGCCGCTGCGGGTGCGGGGAGGGGGTCGGGAAGGAGGTGGCGGCGGCGATCTGGAAGGGGAGGAGGCGACGAGTTGCTGGGTAGGGTTCGCGAGGACGAGAAGTGGGTGCGGTGGGTTATGGATGGATGGATGGCCGTGTGGTGGGTTAGGGCTAGCAATGGATGGTAGGATGTCTGCCATGTCATCGATCCGTGTCATAAATGGTTCCACCAATCAGAATCCAGCTTATGTAATTGTGTTTTTTTTGTTTCTTTTATATTTTTTACCCTCTTATTTCGGGTAAACACTCAACATATTGGCCTCATGTTGTATGTTTAAATGACCCAATATTGCACATATGTGTATCTTAAAATTTCAATCAATGATGATTTTGTGGTCTTCATTTCCATTGCACACAAAAATCATTTTCCACAAATTTTCGCCGATTCAGCTGGAAGCGGGTCAAATTTGAACTGTAGCTGCCTTATAGTTTGCTCTTTATTTTTTCCAAAAATCATTTCTAAGTACATAAGTATCTATTTAATCAGAGAAACACCAAAAAAATTCCAAGATTCAACCACCAGCTAGGAACGGTCATTCCCGCCGTTTTGACCGCATTTTGACAAGGGCATGAAAAATTCAAAAAAAATCAAAAAAATGGAAAACCTTCGCATTGTGTGATTATATGTAGCCAAGTTCCCAGGAAAAATAATAAACTTGTAATACGGCAATTACTTTAAAAAAGTGTTCTCAGAAACAAGCTATCACGCGTGGAGATCAATGCTTTCAAGCCAAATGATCAATCTTATGGCCACATTCATGGCATAGTTTGTTCAAATGATCTCATATTGTGCACAAGGGTGCATATTGGAATGGCAAACAATATTGCTAAGGAAGTTTTCATTTTCTTTGGACGAAAAAACCATTTTCCATTTTCTGTGTGCCCAAAAGGAGGTTTTTTTGTGAAGGACCTCCCAAATAATGGTTGCAAAATTGGACCAAATCATTTTTCTAAAATACTAGGCCATATTTAATGCGAAATTGACCAAATGGTTGGGTGTAAAAAGTTTTGATCCACCTCTCGTCAAAAAGACAAATTTCCACCGATTCAGCTAGAAGCGGGTCAAATTTGAACTGTAGCTGCCTTATAGTTTGCTCTTTATTTTTTCCAAAAATCATTTCTAGGTACATAAGTATCTATTTAATCAGAGAAATACCAAAAAAAATTCCAAGATTCAACCACTAGCTAGGAACGGTTATTCCCGGCGTTCTGGTCGCATTTTGAAACGGGCAAAAAAAATTCAAAAATATCAAATAATTGGGAAAACTTCGCATTGTGTCATTATATGTGGCCAAGCTCCCAGGAAAAATAACAAACATGTAATACGGCAATTATTTTAAAAAAGTGTTCTCAGAAACGAGCTATCACGTGTGGACATCAATGGCTTTCAAGCCAAATGATCAATCTTATGGCCACATTCATGGCATAGTTTTTTTAAATGACCTCATATTGTGCACAAGGGTGCATATTGGAATGGCAAACAATGTTGCATAAGGAAGTTTTCATATTCTTTGGACGAAAAAAACATTTTCCATTTTTTGAGTGCCCAAAAGGAGGTTTTTTTGTGAAGGACCTCCCAAATAATTGTTGCAAAATTGGACCAAATCATTTTTCTAAATTATTAGGCCATATTTAATGCACAATTGACCAAATGGTTGGGTGTAAAAAGTTTTGATCCACCTCTCGTGAAAAAGACAAATTTCCGCCGATTCAGGTAAAAGCGGGTCAAATTTGAACTGTAGCTGCCTTGTAGTTTGCTCTTTATTTTTTCCAAAAATAATTTCTAGGTACATAAGTATCTATTTAATCAGAGAAACACCAAAAAATTCCAAGATTCAACCACTAGCTATGAACGGTCATTCCCGCCGTTTTGACCGCATTTTTAAACGGGCATAAAAAATTCAAAAAAAAATCAAATAATTGGGAAACCTTCACATTGTGTCATTATATGTGGCCAAGTTACCAAGAAAAATAATAAAGTTGTAATACAGCAATTCTTTTAAAAAAGTGTTCTCAGAAATGAGCTATCATGTGTGAAGATTCATGGTTTTCAAGCCAAATGATCAATCTTATGGCCACATTCATGGCATAGTTTGTTAAAATGATCTCATATTATGCACAAGGGTGTATATTGGAATGGCAAACAATGTTGCCTAAGGAATTTTTCATTTTCTTTGGCCGAAAAAACCATTTTCCATTTTTTGAGTGCCCCAAAGGAGGTTTTTTTGTGAAGGACCTCCCAAATGATTGTTGCAAAATTGGACCAAATCAATTTTATAAAATACTAAGACATATATAATGCACAATTGACAAAATGGTTGGGTGTAAAAAGTTTTTATCCACCTCTCGTGAAAAAGACAAATTTCCGCCGATTCAGGTGGAAGCGGGTCAAATTTCAACTGCAGCTGCCTCATAGTTTCCTATTTATTTTTCCAAAAATCATTTCTAGTTACATAAGTACCTATTTAATCATAAATACATGGTTTGGTGGCGATACGTCGTGGTTTGGGCGGTGGCCGAGGGCCCCAACTCTAGAGCGCGTAAACTCGCATGCCCGCCGCGTGGTCACCGCGTGACCGTGGTGTTGCCATGTGTTCTGGGTGGCCTAGGCATGTCTAGTGGGTTGGGCACTCCCCAGTTAGGTGCTAGGAAGAAAATTAGAACATAAGATTCTCACAAGGAGACCGATCGATGCTCAAACATGAATTAGCAGCCAAGTGTTTGATTAGTGGTACGGGAAATGTACATGGCTAATGGGCGTGAGTTTTGGCTGAGGATGATCAGTTACTAAGAAGACCGTCTTCACAAATTTTCAGCTCAAAAGGAGGAGCCTAGGTGGTACTTGCTTTGCAAAGTACCACACTGGACATAAATACGAATGTTGAAGCTGGGCTCAAAATAATGAATGGATTGAGCTGGCATTTGGTGGAGGTTGGTTATTTGGGCATAGGAAAGCACTGTAGAAAATGGATACTATTTGGACATGCCAAAGTGGTACTTCCTTCACAAAGTGCTGCTCTGAACAGAATAGGAAAATGAATATTGTTGAATTATTATTGAACTAGGCAAGGAAGGTTTTTGACATATTTGATGAAGATATGATCCAAACAATTTATGAGAATTTTTTGGGAATTTTTGGAATAATAGAAATATAGGTTGCTTCACAACCTAGGGCAAAAATAGACACATGGACATGACACATAGGCAAAACTGATGAGATGGCGCCTAGCCATCGCAACCCACCACAATTTACAAGGCTATGACCATCTATATTGGTCGTTAACAACTAGAAATAAGGCAGCGGACTAGCGCTGTTTGCTTTATGACCATTTCGTGTAAGGAAATTACGACCTTTCTGACCAAAATGGTCGCAATGGTTTAGGGTTTGGAGCCCCCCGAACAGCTTTTGACCAATTGGTCTCAAATGGTCGTAGATCTATGACCAATTCTTCCAGGGTCACTGCCAGAAGGTCACTAGTTGACATATTTCCTGTAGTGGATGGCCACAGGTTCACGTTGCTCACACGAGTCTCGCGTTCCATAGGTGCGTTTGTGGAGCTCCCAATGAGTGCGGCGGATGCGGTGAGGCATTATGCAGCTCGGGAGGGTGATACCGAACACAAGCTGTTCTGGGCGCAGTTCCACGCACCCGCACCCCGCCTAAACGACCAAATAAAGTAGCTCATGGAGCTGCATCGGATGGCCGAGCCAATGATGAAGGACCTCTGTGTCCGGCTTTGGCCCGTCGTGCCAATACGAGCAGTTACTTCGGCCTAGTGCAGAGGTTGCGTGATGCGTCCTCCCGAATTGATGTTGTGAAGCGCTCCTTGTGCATCAAAGAAGCTCGGATGGCCTTCATAAAGACCATGGTGCACTGGCCAGAAATCAAGCCAATTAAGATGGCCACCGGCTCGGGCCTGTAGGAAAGGAGCATCATCGTCCCGAGCAATATTTCCCCCTTCTTATGGATGGTGCTTGGGAGATAGAGGACCAATGCCCCAAAGATGTAATTCTTGAGTGAACTTATCGTGTATTGAATGACAATTAGACCTTTTGCTTTATAATGCGGCTCAGTGTATGGTTTATCATACTTGAATCTGTTTCTTAGCTTAATTTTGACTCCTATGCGACTGCGTGTATGCTGAATGTTGACGGTCTTCTACTTCAGCCCCCACATGGATGCTGCAAGGGGTGTTTCATCCTCCGCACTGTGACCCTTAGCCGAGTCTCGGTGCCCGAAGGCGGTAGTGCCGGAGGGAAACAAGGTGATCAGACTATGGGGCTTTATTGCTTTCACTTAGCCATAGGAGCTTGACTGTGGGGGCTGGTGACTGGCCCTCGGTGTGATAGTCGGGCGATCCGAGGTACGTACATGTATCACTTGGCTTGGCCGAAGACACAAGCCCTCTGTATTACATAGTGTAATCCCAACAATTTTTAGTTTAACATTGTTCATCAAATCGCCGACCAGTTCTCACTTATTATGACAGTCAGTTTTCGGCTTTCTCCACTAAGGTACTTAGTCAGGCTATCCCGAAGTACAATCGTAGCGGTTCTCCCTTTACCGTCTTAACCGAACGTGTGGAACGTAAGAGGGAAAACACAGGAGCCGGGAAACCCAACTATTGATCCAAGACATAATTCGGAACTAGTGCATGTATTGCAACATCCGAGACGCCGAACACATAGAGAAAGAGTAGTGCCAGACTTAAGGCATAGGGCGAGTATTATGTTTGAGCCACCAGTCTATTACCCGACTGTTGCCTTGAGGAAAAAATTGTGCCGAACTAGTTTATTATGGCGCCGCAGACCGAAAGAAAGGTGCAATAAAAGTTGTAGCATGACCGTGAAGTGTGGTCTTTATTTTGATAAAGCTCATGTCGTCTATCCGTACAATTCGAATTGCCAAGACATTTGTTACACGCACTTTACGAGGAAAAAGAAAAAGTTTTACTGAGGAAAGGTTTACACAAGGCCTTGAAGCGTGGGTTGATATCCCTATTGCACCCTGCTGCACGTCTGTGCCTTTGCTTCTGTGGTGGAAAGAACACCCTAGAGGGTTTGAGAGTCGTGCGATGTGCCCTTGACTAGGAGCCGTGAGAGGTCGCCGAGCTGTTCTGGCTTAATGCCAGATCGGTCCGTGATGGTACATGTTTGTCGTTCGAAGACGCGTATAACCATAGTTCAGTTGAGCCAAGCACTAGGTTTTTAGGTGATTTTGGCCCCCATAGCTGCCCATGGTATTTTGAGTGCGAAGTTATGCTGATGAGGCACATAATATGCGACTGGGGTGGGCGTGCTGCAGGGGGCGCGACCCTATTGCGTGGAGCGTAGAGATGGTCCTCGAATGGGGATAGAGCTCGGGCCCGTTTCCTTGCTTCCCGTCAGCCGCGAAGCCAGCCTCGGGGATCTATGAGGTCGGTGGTAATTTTGTTGATTATTTTCTTCACAATTAACAGTAATTGTATAGTGTTTTGCGGTTGTTTTCCTCAAAAGTTATGGGGTCAGCTGACCCCACAGCTTACATGTAGCTTCGCCACTGCTTCCCGTGCCTTGACGATGGTTGATAGTTGGGCCCCTCGATATTGGTTTGGACTTCGGCCGCTAGGGCGGCTCTATGCTATTTAGTTCGGAGTGAGCACTCCGTATTGCAATTGACTGTAATGACACCTTTAGGTCCGGGCATCTTTAGTTTTAAGTATGTGTAATGGGGGACAGCGTTGAAATGAGAGAACGCTGCCTGGCCCAAGAGTGCGTGATAACCACTGCGGAAAGGGGCAATGTCGAAGATCAAGTCCTCGATGCGGAAGTTGTCCGGCGATTCGAATACCACTTCCAAAGTAAGGGTGCTCGAACAACGACACGAGGGATTACCCCTTTGAAGGTAGTGTTACTTGGTTTATTCCTTGACGGATCGATACCCATTTTCCTCACCATATCCGCACAAATCAGATTGAGGCTAGTGCCTTTGTCCATATGGACTATGGTGAGGTGGTACCCATCGATAATGGATCGAGGACTAGGGCAGCCGATCCTCGTGATGGATACTGGTCAGTTGGTCCCTTCGATCGAAGTTGATCGGACATGCCGACCATGGCTTAAATTTTGGGGCTACCGGCTCTACAGTGTAGACATCCCGAAGTGCACGCTTGCGCTCTTTCTTGGGTATATGTGTGGCGTAGATCATATTCACCATTTTTACCTCAGGAGGGAATTTTTTCTGGACCCCATTGTTCGGCCTGATAGGTTCTTCGTCGTCCTCGCTGCCGGGGCTTTTGCCTTCGTGCTCGGCTATGAGTTTGTCAGCCTGTTTAATTACCCAACAATCACAGTTGGTGTGGTTGGCGGGCTTATCAGACATGTCATCGATCTGGCAGGGTCTGTCCAGGATTGTGTCCAACTTGGTTGGTCCGTCCTGGTTCCCTTTAGAGGGCTTCTTCCATGGTCCCGACTTGGGGTTGCGAAATCTGGCATTGACTGTTGTGTCTTCGGCTTCACTGCCGTTGTGGTGGTGCTTGTTTCTGTGGCATCGTGGCTTCCAGTTTCCATCTCGGACTTCCGAGGTTCCAGGGTGTTCGGGGTTGGTGCTTCTACGAGCCAGCCAACTATCTTCTACGGAAAATAAGCGGGTCATGAGGGAGGTAAGTGTTGTCGTTGTCCTTGGCTTGTCTTGGCTGAGTATGCGTGCGAGCCATTCATCACGGATACTATGTTTAAATGCAGCTATAGCTTCGGCGTTCGGGCAATCGACGATCTGGTTCTTTTTGGTCAAAAACCGATTCCAAAAATTTTGGGCTGACTCACCGGATTGTTGGACCACATGGCTTAGCTCATCGGCATCCGGAGGCCAGACATAGGTGCCTTGAAAGTTAGCTCGGAAAGCATCTGCGAGCTCTTCCCAGCTCCCTATGGAGTCTTCGGGGAGACTATTCAACCAATGTCGAGCTGGTCCTTTGACCTTTAATGGCAGATATTTAATGGCATGGAGGTCGTCTCCTCGGGCCATATGGATGTGGAGAAGGAAATCTTCGATCCACATAGTTGGGTCTATAGTCCCATCGTAGGGCTCGATGTTTACGGGTTTAGACCCCTCTGGGAACTGGTGTTGCATCACCTCATTAGTGAAACACATGGGGTGGGCGGCGCCCCTTATTCGGGCTATGTCGCGCCGTAGGTTGGCGGCCGTATCAGCCCGGCACTGCTCCCGAATTCTATCGTTTCGGTCGTGCCATGATTGCTCTAGCCGGGGCGTAATCCTGTGATCCATAGATGGATCATGTCTGTCCTGCTCTAATGGCAAGATCATGACGTAGATCATATTAGTATTTGGGTCGTGCCGCCTCCTTGCCTTTGCAGCGAGGGGGAACAAGTGGGTGTTTGGCCTCTCCAGCCGGCTTGTCCCGTCCTCGAGGGGGCGGTCTGGCTGGTTGCCTTGAGTTCTTCTAGGCGGCACGGGCTCGAAGGCCTCGTCATCGAACTGCAGCAACAATTTACCATTGGGGTGGACCTATGTTTATCGTTCGTAGACGTACCCTTCTTCAGCTGCTAGGACTTTTGTCCATCTGTCGTTGAGGGTGTCTTGTTCGGCTTTTATCTGTTGTTGCTTCTTTTTTAGACTTCGTGCGGTGGCAATGAGTCGTTGTTTAAACCGCTCTTGGTCTAGTGGATCTTCTGGAACAGTAAAGTCTTCATCTCTGAGGCTGACCTACTCTTGGAGAGAGGCATGTAATTGTTTTTCTCGGAATCATTGGGGTCCTCGGGGTTATAATGACCCTCATGTTCCTCAGGTTCATCAGGCTGTTGTTCGGGAGCGGGGTCACGGAGCTCCTCTGCATTGTCTGGAGTATTGTCCTCTCCGGTGCCCGTGTTGCTTTCCCTACCTCGACGTCCCTTGGATCAAAGGCGTTGTCTCCGGCGTTTGGGGGCCTCCTCGCCAGGGTTGCTACTGTCTCTTCTGGGAGTGCTATCCCCATTATTGGCGCCGTCTCTGTTGTCCTTGGGGGTGTCCACCATGTAAACGTCGTAGGTGGAGGTGGTCGTCCATCGGCCGGTGACGGGAGGGGAAGTGTCAGTGTGGGCCATGGCTTCGTTGTTGTCGGCCTCCTTGGAGGCGTAGTCTAGCATGTCGGCTAAGTCTTCAACAGTGTCTACTAAGTGGGTTGTGGGTGGGACTTAAAATTCCCCGTAGCCCGTCTCGAGGCCCTGCTAAGCGTGAGCCGAGGATGGGCCATCCAAGATAGTCATTGTCTGGATTCGGTCAAGCGCCTCGTTCAACAGGGCGAGACTGGTGAGATTGGAGTTTGAGGTTTCTTCAGAGCCAACCTTCAGAGTGATGGTGAGGCGGGGAGTGAATTCGGCCAGGGCCGATTCCTGGTATCCGGATGTCGAACTATCGCCAAGGCTCGAGGCCAAATTTGCGGTAAGGAGGGGGAATCCAGCTGAGAGTGATTCCTAGTCTTCGGACGTAGTGCTGGCATCCGAGCTCAAAGACGGCCACAAGACAAAGGCTGATCTCAAGATCGGATCAGGGAGAGGCCACGAAGTTGATGCTTCAGGGTCCGCAGGTGTCTCACGTGAAGCTGAGAAGCCGGTGAAGATCAGATCACCCCGAGCGTCGGTGACGTACTCTAGGTTGTCAAACCTGATCTGGTGCTCAGGGGCGAAACTGTCGACCTGGTCAAGATGACCAGTCGAGTCAGCGTGCTCGACGATGCTGCCAAACATGGAAAGTTGGTCGGGGAGGAAGATGTCCCCGATGCTGATGCCGTCTCCGATGATCAGGCGAGCCATCAATCCTTCGAAGATCCAACAGCGGAACTCTCAATGAAAGCGCCAATGTCGGTGTCAAACCCGATGGATCTTGGGTAGGGGGTCCCTAGCTGTGAATCTTGGATCAATGGGGAACAAGGGACTGGGGACACGATGCTTACCCATGTTCGGGCCCACTCGAAGAGGTAAAACCCTACGCCCTGCTTGATTATATTGCTTGTGTATATGAGGATTCCAGAGTCGATCTACCACGAGATCAGATGAACTAAACCCTAAACTAGTAGGATGATGGTTGTTCTTCTCTTTACGGACTAAACCCTCCAGTTTATATAGACACCGGGGGTACTAGGGTTACACATGGTCGGTTACAAGGAAAGGATAAACATGCTGATTCTTCTCATCTTGACTTGGAGAACACAGCAAGGGATAAAAAGCTTCTTGTCCGGATACAGGGACGTCCCGTAGTTCGCCCTTCTAGTAGTTACAAAGCGGCCCACCTGTCTCGCCCATGAGAGATAGGCCGGCTCCCAAAGGACCCCCTAATCAAGGACTCCCTCCACTACTGCAGGACGCTGCTAACGCGACACTACGATTAGAGACCCTTCGACAAAACTGTCTGCGATTCAATAATCGCAAATGATGGTGTAAAAAACCATCAAAAAAGGTGCAAAATGTTTGCGATAGAGGATGCATCAAACACGGTTCAGATTTTATTTGCGTGTGCGATGCATGGCACACGGTTCAGTTCAGTTAACTATTTGCGATGAGGAGGAACAAAAGAAACGGGCAGCCAAATGAAGGTGTGTGTGATATACAACATACGGTTCACTTTGATGAACTGTTTTTGATTAGGCAACACAAAAGAAACCATCAGCCAGATCAAGGTGTGTGTGATATACGGCATGTGGTTCACTCGGATGAACTGTTTGCATTGAGACAAGAGAACAGAAACGGTTTAATATATCAAGATGTGTGTGATACGTGGCAAACAGATCTGTAATCAGAAATGTGTGCAAAGACCGATAATAACACAGATGATTGCTTCTAATAAGACGTATGTGATATGCTCTGTCTACACAACACCTATTGGCCATTGGGGGACGGGTGGTCATTCGGATACGCCATAAGGATGCGAAGAGGCATCCTATATCAGCAAGGACTAGTTGTTCCACCAGTAGCTCATGTAAGAGAACTCTCAAGTTAAGTGTGCTCAGGCTGGAGCAGCCATCAGATGGGTGACTAGATGGGAAGTTGTGTTGCTGGAGTAGCCATGAGTTAATTTAACCTTGAGGTCCTAATTTTTTAATTTTTTAACACATGTTAAAGAAGGTCTACCACCTTACTTTTTGACAATGTGCGATACGCGGCATGCAGTTGATCCATTCGACCTGTTTGTGATGGAATAAGCCGTGTGTGTTGTGGGCAAACACTCGCTAGTATTCAACCATGTGCGATTGATGAATTCATCATCGACGGGTTCCCTAGTGTGGTCCGTGTTCATCTCATCATCATCTACTTCTTGTGCTAGCTCGATGTTCCTTCTATGCTAAGTTTCCATTAATTGATGGCGTTTTATGAACACGCCACCGTTTCCCGCCATTTCCTCACCTGTTTCCCGCCACCCGGCGATATTGCACATAAACCTAGGCGGCGCGCGACGCACGGAGGCGACAAGCGCAGCCTGTAGCACATCCACCTTTTCCAAGCATGCCAACCCACCAAAGCATCGCCTCTGCCATCAACCTCGTCGATGAGGAAAATGAGCAGGCGCCACGGCCCATCGAGGCCGAGGCGCTCCCCGACAACGCGATGGAGGACGTCGTGATGCGCGTCATCGCCAGGGTTGAGCAGACCTTTGGCGCATGGCGCTTGAGCGCCGCGAATCAAGATAGGCATGTCAGCGCCGACAGGCTGCAGCTCGCCGCACAACATGATCGGTGGCGCGCCGCAGTGCAAGCTAGGCGCGTCTGCACCGATAGGCTGTGGCTCGCCGCACGGCGAGACCGTTGGAGCACCGTAGAGTGAGAGGCGCGGCGCGCCACATAGCAAGAGTGGATCCATCGGCGCTTGCCTGCAGTCGACACGGCGTCGCAGCTGGGTACACGTCCCATCAGTACCCCCATTCCTCGCCAGCAGTGGGCAGAGGCCCTCGGCGCCATACTTGCACCAGAGGCCGGCCGCGTCGTACTTGCACCGGACGCCCGCCGTGCCGTTCGCATCGGTGGCGCCGTTCGCTTTGTCCGCAGCCCGCTAGATGCCAACGCGCTTGTCCGTAGGCTCGACCGCCTCCTTGGCCCAGGTGTCCACCTGGGCGTAGTAGAGGAACATGGCCGTCGCATTCTCGAGCTGGTGATCTCCGATTAAATAGCCAACTTGGAGCTCGAGATCGCGCTCCAGATGTACCGCGAGCGTGTCGACCACTTGGATGAATGCGTGCACGAGTTCAGGCAAAGCCAAGCGCTACCGTAGGCAAGGGCTGCTGGTCATGGTCTCATGGACGTGTTTTATTTTGTTGAGTCGTTTTGAAGTGGATAGCTATGTATTCACAGCAATCATAGTATTGCTCTGTTTATTCCTCTGTTTCAATGTGTGTACTCTGTTTTCCGTTCTTATATGTTCTATTTTAGTGTGTGTATATACGCTTTCCATTCTGTATATGAGGATGATAACGGCTAGATTCAAATTAGTATACAAAAACAGATAGAAAATGGAATTCATAATATATATATTGTTCATTAGTTCATCACAGAATATATATATATATATATATATATATATATATATATATAATATGATCACATATACGTGATGATACTTAACTACTATGTACAATGCATAAATTGAAAATGAACAATACTAAAACTAATAATCCCTCCTGGGGCCAGTATTCTGGCAGCACCTCGCCAGCAGCTCCCTGGTGCGCAGCGTCTTCCCAGTGCGGAGGCAGTACTCCGCCTCCTCTGCCACGCAGCGCTTGACGTACCGATCTGCCTCTTGCTGGCGGTCGCGCGCAAACGATCTGTCACTCCATGCATACATATGCATGTGTCCATGTCGTGAGACAATATGTTTGAAAATTACTTCTAATTTACTGCACATGGAATTAACTCGCACAAAAGTACACAAATATGATTTTTCAAACGGTTTTGGTTAGGCGTTGGATGTAGATGTAGTTCAAATTTGAATTACGGTCATTAAATGGCTAGAAAATCACTTAAATGACTTTAAAAGGTCAAATGACCCCTGAAATTTTCCAAATTTTCACATGATAGTTGTATTAGTGCACGTCAAACGTAGAAAAAAATTTGAAGGCCGTAAGAGGAAGCTATCTCCCGTTCGTCATCAAACATGCATTGTTCCCTCTCGGAACCACGAACCTTCTAGTGAATTGCTCCGGTTTATGAGGGGTGTGTGTCCAAACTTTCGTCAAACAGGCCAATTTTTTACCACATCATCTTGGTGGCATGACATTACATCAAGCAAGGTTTCAGGTTTTTCTGATCATTTTTTAATTTTTCGGAATTAAAATGCCATGGCACTCCATGCATGTGCCCATGCCGTGAGACAATATGTTTGAAAATTCCTTCTAATTTACTACACATGGAATTAATTCACACACAAGTACACAAATATGATTTTTCAAACCGTTTTGGTTAGTTGTTGCATGTAGATGTAGTTCAAATTTGAATTATGGTCATTAAATGGCTAGGAAATCACTTAAATTTCTTTAAAAGGTCAAATGACCCCAAGAATTTTCCAAAATTTCACATTACAGTTGTAGTAGTGCACGTTAGACGTACAAAAAAAATTGAAGGCCGTAAAAGGAAGCTATCTCCTGTTCGTCATCAAACATGCATTGTTCCCTCTCGGAACCACGAGCCTTCTAGTGAGTTGCTCTGGTTTGTGAAGGGTGTGTGTCCAAACTTTCGTCAAACAGGCCAATTTTTTTACCACATCATCTTGGTGGCATGACATTACATCAAGCAAGGTTTCATGTGTTTCTTATATTTTTTTAAGTTTTTGGACTTAAAATGCCATGTCACTCCATGGATCATATGCATGTGTCCATGTCGTGAGACAAATATGTTTGAAAATTCCTTCTAATTTACTGCACGTGCAATTAACTCACACACAAGTACACAAATATGATTTTTCAAACCGTTTTGGTTAGGCGTTGCATGTAGATGTAGTTCAAATTTGAGTTACGGTCATTAAATGGCTAGAAAATCACTTAAATGTCTTTAAAAGGTCAAATGACCCCTAGAATTTTCAAAAATTTCACATTACAGTTGTAGTAGTGCACGTTACACGTAGAAAAAAATTGAAGGCCATAAGAGGAAGCTATCTCCCGTTCGTCATCAAACATGCATTGTTCCCTCTCGGAACCATGAGCATTCTAGTGAGTTGCTCGAGTTTGTGAGTGGTGTGTGTCCAAACATTCGTCAAACATGCCAATTTTTTTACCACATCATCTTGGTGGAATGACATTACATGAAGCAAGGTTTCATCTGTTTCTGATATTTTATTAATTTTTTGGAATTAAAATGCCATGTCACTCCATGCATACCTATGCATGTGTCCATGTCATGAGACAAATATGTTTGAATATTCCTTCTAATTTACTGCACATGGAATTAACTCGCACACAAGTACACAAATATGATTTTTCTAACAGTTTTGGTTAGGCGTTGCATGTAGATGTAGTTCAAATTTGAATTACGGTCATTAAATGGCTAGAAAATCACTTAAATGTCTTTACAAGGTCAACTGACCCCTAGAATTTTCCAAAATTTCACATTACAGTTGTTGTAGTGCACGTTACACGTAGAAAAGATTGAAGGCCATAAGAGGAAGCTATCTCCCGCTCGTCATCAAACATGCATTGTTCCCTCTCGGAACCACGAGCCTTCTAGTGAGTTGCTCCAGTTTGTGAGTGGTGTGTGTCCAAACATTCGTCAAACATGCCAATTTTTTTACCACATCATCTTGGTGGAATGACATTACATGAAGCAAGGTTTCATGTGTTTCTGATATTTTATTAATTTTTTGGAATTAAAATGCCATGTCACTCCATGCATACCTCTGCATGTGTCCATGTCATGAGACAAATATGTTTGAAAATTCCTTCCAATTTACTGCACGTGGAATTAACTCGCACACAAGTACACAAATATGATTTTTCGAACAGTTTTGGTTAGGCATTGCATGTAGATGTAGTTCAAATTTGAATTACGGTCATTAAATGGCTAGAAAATCACTTAAATGTCTTTAAAAGGTCAACTGACCCCTAGAGTTTTCCAAAACTTCACATTACACTTGTAGTAGTGCACGTTAGACATAGAAAAAATTGAAGGCCATAAGAGGAAGCTATCTCCCGTTCGTCATCAAACATGCATTGTTCCCTCTCGGAACCATGAACCTTCTAGTGAGTTGCTCCGGTTTGTGAGGGGTGTGTATCCAAACTTTCGTTGAATATGCCAATTTTTTTACCACATCATCTTGGTGGAATGACAATACATCAAGCAAGGTTTCATGTGTTTCTGATATTGTCGGAGTAAATGGCCATGGGTAGCCTAACCGACTACCCATGGTTCTTCAAAAATTATCAGGCCAATTGAGCCTTCAAGCGTTCGAAGCATTGGGCCGACTTCCCCTGGCCGACTACCGCAGGGGCCGGCTCTCCAAAGGCGACCCGACCCCGGTAACCTCCGCCAAGATGATTGCGAGATGGCCGACTCCAGGAAGCCGGCGCCAAGAGGACCGACTCCCAAGAGCCACCCATGAAGCACGCCGACTCCACAAAGCCGGCCAAGACCGCACCCACCAAAACTACACCCACATAACGGTGACAAGACGGGGTGTGGCCACAGTGCGGTCCACTACCCCCGAAGCCCGAGGCAGGCATGGCCACAGGACGCCGTACGGGTCGGCCATCTCCCGTCCGACTCGGCACTGTAGCCATGCTGGCCTCAACTTCATCCACTACAGACGCCAGTACGGCCCATGGGCGGCGGGCCCCTTTAGCCAGAGAGAGGCGCGAAGGCGGCCCGGCCTCCCCCAGTCGGCCAAGGGCGTAGCCGGCCCCCAGAAGCCGGCTACCCCCCTCCCTCGAATCATGTGCCACATTAAGGAGATAAGACGAGGTAAGGCTACAGTGAGAGCCCTCGAGGCGGCACACTGTAGCCACGCTTACCTCGACGAAGCCCTCGTCATCAGGGACGAGGCTACAGTAAGCAGCCGCCGACAAGACCCCTAGGCAGTGGGGGCGACCTGTCGACCAAGAGGCCGGCAGCCGGCGGGACCCACCAGTCGGCGGGCCCCAACGGCCGGCGGAGAAGCCGGCGAGCGCAGACACTGACGACTGGGACCCGCGCCCAGCCGGATTACAATTGTACCCCCGGGGGGTAGGCCTATATAAACCCCCGGGGCACCCATGCACAGGGTTGGCTTCTTAGAGTTACACACACACCATATAGAGAGGGAAGTGAGAGCTAGCCTTGCTCTTCTTCTCCCTTGAACCCGACAGCTCTAGGAGCATTTGTAGCTACTCTTTCTGATCTATTGATCATGCGGAGACCCCGCAGAGCAGGACTAGGGGTGTTATCTCCACGGTGAGCCCCGAACGTGGGTAAGATTCGCTGGCGTGCATGTCTTCGCCTCATCCCGTTTCCAGGCACCGGCGACGTCTTACTGGCACTAACCATGATAAGCCACCCGTTGGCATATGTCGCACCTACCACCCGAGATTTGGCGCCCACCATGGGGCCAGGTGCACCGTCGTCCGGAGACCTGTTCTGGACGGGAACCCTCTTCCTCCCCCGCGAGCGCAGCCAGCCTGCTACGCCCGATGGCGTTTGCCTCGACGCGCTACAAGGCGTCGACGACGCCTGCGCGGCGAGCTGCCTTGCCGATCTTCTCGGTGAGACTCGCATCTCCGACGAGCCTGCGTCCGACGCGGGCACGGACTACCCCGAGAGCCGCCTCGTCAGCCTCCTCGACCAGCTTCACGTCTCTAGCGAGCCTGCTGCGGATGTGGAGTTGGTCGGCTCCACCGACCCGATGCTCGTCGACTCCGACACGGCATCACTCGACGTACCCCTCCGACGTGGTGGTCTTCGATGATCCACTCCCTCGAGCTGACAGTGGCAGCAGCGCTGTCACCGAAGTGTTGGTCATCAGCCACGTCGCCAACTCGGGCGAGAACGCCCACGACGCCCTGCAAGCGGCGATGCACGACCTATCCGTCCCCATCCCGGCCGACGCCGACGCCGAGACCCTGGAGGCACGCCGCCTCGCCCTCATCGCGGAAGGCCAGAAGATAGCCTCCATGAGACGCCTCACCGAGGCCCACCAGCGCGAAGTCGACCGCGCCGCCTTCGGTACGCCGTCGCCTAGCGGCCGAGCCGGGCTGGCTTCATCCAGAAGCGCGGTGCGGCTATCGCCAGCATGCTGGGGGCAGATCGCCCCGTCTACGCCACCCCGCTCGAGAATCTGCGAGCCGCTCAGGCGGCCGCTGAAGAGCTAAATGGGCTGGGAGCCGATGAGCTCCCCTACATGACAAGGCGGATCCAGCAGCCGATCGACGCGGCTGCAGAACGGCATGAAGCTGGCGCTCGCGCCGATAGTCATCCCCCGCGCCGAGAGCACGCCGCGACGTCCCGCTCGCCGACTGCGAGCGGCGCCCGCCAGAGGAAAGACAAGGAGCCGGCTGCTAGCCGCAGCCGGACTCGTATCACCATCGACCGCGATGCGGAAGGCCGCCCTCGAGCGGTGGAGCGCCAAGGAAATCTGCCTCCTCCCCCACCTTGAAGGGAGAGACGTCTCACCCCGCCGCCCGTGACGCACCCGACTCTTGGTGACCGACTAGGCCGCCGAGAAGGAGTCGGCGAGAACGACGCCCGCCACCAGATCGACCGCCTTGCTCGATCCCTGGCGCTAGAAGAAGAAGACGATGTCGGCCCGCCATGCTTTGGCCCCCGCATCCGCGACGAGCCCTTCCCCAAAGGGTTCTCGCTCCCCAGAGACACGCCCAAGTACAACGGCTCTGTGAAGCCGGAAGATTGGCTCATCGACTACTCCACTGCTGTCAGCATAGCCAACGACAATCGACGCGTGGCCGTGAAGTACGTCCCCCTCATGCTACAAGGCACGGCACGCACCTGGCTCAACAGCCTCAAGCCCTACAGCATCAACAGCTGGCTGGACTTCACGGAAGTCTTCGTCCGCAACTTCACCAGCACGTACAAGCGGCCTCCCAAGCCTCGCCAGCTCTCCCTATGCGTCCAAGGGCCCAACGAGTCGACCCGCGACTACCTCACGCGGTGGGCCGAGGTCCGCAACTCCTGCGAGGGGGTGCACGAGGTTCAGGCCATCGAGTACTTCACCGCCGGGTGCCGAGAGGGTACCCTCCTCAAGCACCGACTCCTCTGCGACGAGCCAGCCACCCTCGACGAACTGCTGATCATCGCGGACAAGTACGCCACGGCCGACTCCTCGATGAAGACCGAGCTCCAAGTGGACGCCTCTGGGAAGGTGCTCGCTCCTGCTCCAAAGACGCCGGCTGGCGACTCCAATCGGTGCCCCTAACAGAACGATCACAAGCGCAAGGCCCCCATGCCGCCTTCCACCAGTCGGCAGGTGGCCACAGTTGAAGATGAGCAGCCCGAAGAGTGGCCCGCTCCCAAGAAGAAGGGTGGCAGGCCGGCTTGGCAGCCGGCTTTTTCTTACGAGTAGACTCTCGACGCCCCCTGCAAGTTCCACAGCGGCGCGAAGCCGTCCAACCACACAACCCGAAAATGCCACTGCCTCACGCGAATCTCCAAGGGTGAAGGGTTGGCGCCGCCTCCGCCTCCCGGCCCGCCGCCTCCAGCCCCCCAGCAGCCGGCGGCTCGGCCGGCAGTCGGAGCCATTCAAGATGAGTTCCCTGAAGAGCACGCCGCCTACGTCGTCTTCACAAGCCAAGCCGAAGACAAGCGTAGTCGGCGCCGTCAGCATCAAGAGGTCAACGCGGTCGCCTCTAGCGCCCCCGAATTCATGCACTGGTCCGAGAAGCCCATCAACTGGAGCCAGGCCGACCACCCAGAGGTGATGCCATCCCCTGGCTCCTATGCACTGGTCTTGGATGTCACCCTCGCGACGGAGAGGCGAGCTGCCCGATTCTCCCGCGTCCTGATAGATGGCGGAAGCAGTATCAATATATTGTACCGCGATACCATGGAGAAGCTGAACATCAAGGCAAAGCAGCTTACGCCAAGCCGGACCGTGTTCCATGGCATCGTCCCCGGCTTGTCTTGTTCCCCGATCGGCAAGATCAAGATGGATGTTCTCTTCGGAGACAAGGATCATTTTCGCCGAGAAGCAATCTGGTTTGAGGTAGTGGATCTAGAGAGCCCCTATCATGCTTTGCTTGGCCGACCTGCTCTGGCCAAGTTCATGGCTGTGCCCCACTACGCCTACCTGAAGATGAAGATGCCGAACTCGAAGGGGATCATCACCGTAGCCGGCGACTACAGGAAGTCAATCGAGTGCGCCATGGCCAGCAGTCGGCTGGCCGAGTCCCTCGTAGTGGCAGAAGAGAAGAAGATGCTGGAGCGGGTTGTGGCCATGGCCGGCAAGCAGCCAGCCCTGTCCCCCAACCGCAAAGATTGTGATGCCCAGGGCTCCTTCTAGCTGGCCAAAGAGACGAAGAAGATACCCCTGGACCCGGAGAACCCGGAAAGGTTTGCTGTCATTGGGGGAAACCTGGACAGTAAATAGGAAGGCGAGCTCGTCGACTTCCTCCGTGAGAATCGAGACATTTTTGCATGGTCCCCAAAGGACATGCAAGGTGTCCCGAAGGATTTCACCGAGCACAAATTGCATGTCCGAGCCGATGCGAAGCCGGTCAAACAGCCCCTTCGCCGACTGTTAGAAGAGAAGCGAAGAATCATAGGAGAAGAGATAGCCCGGCTCCTCGCCGCTGGCTTTATCATGGAAGTATTTTTTCCAGAGTGGCTTGCCAACCCAGTCTTGGTATTGAAGAAGAACAACAAGTGGCGCATGTGTATAGACTACACCAGCCTCAACAAGGCCTGCCCCAAGGATCCGTTTGCTTTGCCACGGATTGACCAAGTGATAGACTCCATAGCCGGATGCGAGCTGTTGAGCTTTTTGGACGCCTACTCAGGGTACCATCAAATCAAGTTGGACCCAGCAGACCGCCTGAAGACTGCCTTCATCACACCATTCGGAGCTTTCTGTTACCTGACTATGACATTCGACTTGAGGAATGCCGGTGCCACTTTTCAGCGTTGCATGCAGAAATGCCTCCTCAAGCAACTCGACAGAAATGCCCACGTCTATGTAGACGACATTGTGGTGAAGACAGAGAAGCGCGGCACCCTGCTCGGAGACCTGAAAGAAACATTCGCCAACTTGCGCCGATTCCAAATCAAGCTCAACCCCGAGAAATGCGTGTTCGGAGTACTAGCCGGCCAGCTGCTAGGCTTTCTGGTCTCCGAACGCGGCATCGAGTGCAACCCTGTGAAGATCAAGGCAATCGAGAGGATGGAGATTCCCACCAAATTGCGAGATGTGCAGAAGTTCACCGGGTGCTTGGCCTCCCTAAACCGCTTTATCAGCCGGCTAGGAGAGAAGGCTCTCCCCCTGTACCGACTCATGAAGAAGTCCACTCACTTCGAGTGGAATGACCAAGCCGACCAAGCCTTCCATGAGCTGAAGAAGATGCTGACCACCCCACCTGTCCTGGCGGCACCGACTGAGAAGGAGCCCATGCTCCTCTACATTGCCGCGACTAGCCGAGTGGTCAGTACAGTTGTCGTGGTCCAGCGCCCGGAAGAAGGCCAAGCCCAGCTAGTTCAAAGGCCGGTGTATTACCTAAGCGAAGTACTATCCAGCTCAAAGCAAAACTACCCGCATTACTAGAAGATGTGCTATGGGGTGTACTTCGCCGCCAAGAAGTTGAAGCCCTACTTCCAAGAGCATCCCATCATGGTCGTGTGCACCGCCCCGCTCGCCGAGATCATAGGCAGCCGGGATGCATCCGGCCGGGTAGCTAAATGGGCCATTGCATTGGCACCATACACGATCTTCTACCAACCCCGCACCGCCATCAAGTCCCAAGCATTGGCCGACTTCCTCGTCGACTGGGCCGAGACCCAGTACCTACCGCCGGCTCCCGACTCTACCCATTGGCGGATGCACTTCGACGGGTCCAAGATGCGCACCGGCTTGGGAGCCGGCATCGTCCTCACCTCACCCAAAGGCGACAAACTCAGATACATGTTGCAGATCCACTTCGACGCCTCCAACGACGTGGCCGAGTACGAGGCGCTCATACATGGGCTCCGGCTAGCCAAAGAGCTCGGCATACGCCGGATCCTGTGTTATGGCGACTCGGACTTGGTGGTCCAGCAGTCGTCTGGCGACTGGGACGCCAAGGACGCGAACATGGCGAGCTATCGATTCCTCGTCCAGCAGATCAGTGGGTACTTCGAAGGGTGCGAGTTCCTTCACGTGCCAAGGGCCCACAACGACCAAGCAGATGCCCTGGCACGGATCGGCTCCACCCGACAGGCTATACCGACCGGCGTCTCCCTCCAGCGCCTCCTCAAGCCGTCCATCAAGCCGTCTCCAGAGTCGGACTCTATCTTCGTACCGCCTGTGCCAGATGCAGCCGTATCCGATTGGAGGAACCCCCCAGGCGGCACGGGGACTTCGACAACTGGCCCGGGGACTGCAGCAGTCGGCCCGGGGACTGCAGCAACACAAGAAGCGGTGGCCGACTCCAATTCCACGCGCACCCGACCCACCCACCCGAGTCATGGTGGCTACACTAACAGAAGAAGAAGTCACAGCTCCATCTTGGGCCCAGCCCATCCTCAGATTCCTAGTCAGCAGAGAGCTACCGGCTGATGAGATCTCAGCAAGACTAGTGCAACGACGAGCCGGAGCATATGCAATAATCAACAGAGAGCTTGTCAAGCGCAGGGTCACTGGAGTCTTCCAGCGTTGTGTCGAGCTAGAAAAAGGAGTGGCAATCCTCAAGGATATCCATCAAGGCAAATGCGGCCACCACGAAGCCTCAAGATCACTTGTGGCCAAGGCTTTCCGCCATGGTTTCTTTTGGCCGACTGCTTTGGAAGATGCCAAAGAGATAGTCAAGAGCTGCAGAGGATGCCAAGTCTTCAGTTCCAAGCAACACCTGCCGGCTTCTGCACTCAAGGCCATTGCCCTCACCTGGCCCTTTGCCGTCTGGGGAATGGACATGGTGGGCCCTTTCAAGACAGCCCGTGGCGGCTTGACACATCTGCTTGTCGCCGTGGACAAGTTCACAAAGTGGATCGAAGCGAAGCCAATCAAGAAGCTGAACGGGCCGACTGCCGTAACATTGATCACCGACATCACTACTCGGTACGGCGTGCCGCACAGCATCATCACCGACAACGGCACAAACTTTGCCAAAGGAGCATTGGCACGTTTCTGCGCGACGCAGGGCATCCGACTGGACTTAGCGTCCGTTGCCCACCCGCAGTCAAACGGCCAGGTCGAGCGAGCAAATGGACTCATCCTCTCCGGCATCAAGCCCCGACTGGTTGTACCACTGGAGCGATCGGCCGGTTGCTGGCTCGATGAGCTACCGGCTGTCCTCTGGAGTCTGTGCACTACCCCCAACAAGTCAACCGGCTTCACTCCGTTCTTCCTTGTATATGGTGCCGAGGCTGTCATCCCAACCGACATCGAGTTTGACTCGCCTCGGGTCACCATGTACACGGAGGCGGAGGCGAAGGAAGCAAGAGAAGACGGTGTCGACCTACTGGAAGAAGGCCGGCTGTTAGCACTCAGCCGGTCCGCCATCTACCAGCAAGGGTTGCGCCGCTACCACAACCGCAAGGTCAAGCCAAGATCCTTCCAAGAGGGCGACCTTGTGCTTCGGCTGATCCAGCGAACAGCCGGCCAGCACAAGCTCTCGGCCCCTTGGGAAGGCCCCTTCGTCATCAGCAAGGCACTAGGCAACGACTCCAACAACCTGATCGACGCGCAAAAACCAAGAGCACGCAAGAGAGATGACTCCGGCAAGGAGTCGGAGCGACCATGGAACGCGAACCTCCTGAGAAGATTTTACAGTTGAAAGCAGTATGTATCATGCTACCCTTTTGTATTAAGTATGAAACAACAGGCTCCCCGAGGAGCACTCGGGGACTGCCTTTATTTATCTATGAGTGACGAGTGTCATACCCATGAATGTATTATTACATTTGATTTCTTGTCTGGCACCGGGTTCGACTAGTCGGCCCGGGGAGTGGCCGCCTTAAGCTATATTAAAAGTTCTACCTGAAGTCAGACAAGTAGTGTGCCGGCTCCCGAGTCCTCTCTTGTTGAAAGTCGCAGCTCGAAGAACCGACTGTCCGACTAGCAAGAGACAAGAATGAAAGGACGCCCACACGAAAAACGGCTAAGGACTAATGAACTCATATAGCGAAAAGACGGCCTCCAACCACGCTTGCCGGCTGTCAGAACAGCCGGCTGGGCGGCTTCCCAAACACCTAGCTATAATCCAACAAAGCTAGAGTACTTGCCCTCCCAATTGGCCAAGCACTCCTCCAGCCACACATTGCAGAGCAACTGTCTGACTGGGGAGGCGGCAACCAAGGGAGGGCGGCAAAGGAAACAGCAGAAGGATGAAAAGCAAAGAACGAGGAAAAGCCAAACGCATGCATAGTCATATATACATATAAAAGCCCCCAACAGGCCGGCAATCGACATAGTTCGAATACACCCCCAAGTGGGTGGAATTGTGTAAACTTAACAAAATATTGTTCCAAAAGTGACAAGACAGGAAAACAAAAGATAGCAGACTAGACTAAAGGCGCGGTGCGGGAGCCGGGTTGGTCTGTGGAGATGGCGTCACCGGCTGAAGGAGTGGCCGGCTGGCGGGTCTCGGCCTAGTCACCACCGGTGGCAGGCGACGCACCCGCGCGTGACGTGGTGCTGGAGGCGCGGTCAGGCTGAGGCTGGCCGGCCGCTCCACCATCCGGCCTGGCGTCTTCACCCTCCTCCTCCTCCTCTTCGCCCTCGTCGCTGGAGTCGATCTCCTCCGCCGAGTCTTCACCGTCTGCCGGGTTCAGCCCGAACCACTCCTCCGGCTGGGCAACACCGTTGTCATCTACCTCAGGGGCGAAGGCGCTGGTGTTGGTGTAGTCGGCGATCGTCGAAGCCCGCCGGATCATAGCCGGCCTCGCCGGCTCCAGCTCCGTGTCGGCCTGCTACCGCCAGGTAGCTAGCTGATCCAGACTCAGGCCGAGATACCAGGCCTTGACGAACTCCAGTGCCCGCCTGGCGCCGGACCGAGCCGCCGAAGCCTTCCAGGCTTCAAAGCGGCCGACTGCCACCTCCAGCCAGTCGGCAGTCCGACTGGGGGTGCGGGGAACCACTTCGCCGGGCCAGAGGGCGGCTAATACTTGCGCCCCTGCACGCTGAAGCCGGCGGAGCAGTCGGTGAGCCAGCTAGAGACGGGCCTGGATCGCCAAGAGCTGCTCCTCCAGCGAACGGCCAGCGTTTGGTGCAATCTCGGCGCCAGCCTGCCTTCGTGCTTGGCGGCGGGCCTCGATGATCTGGTTGGCGGCGGTAGAGTAGCCAGGGAAGTACTCTGTGCAAGAAAGAAAGAGAAAGAAGAGAAAACACCAAGTCAGAAAACAAGCCAAAAGCGGCAGGTGGCAAGAAAGGACGAAGAAGCAGGCGGCTTACCGTCAACCAAATCTTCAATCTGGCCATAGCCATTGATCAGCATCTGCTTTGCTTCGGCCCAGCTAGCTGCCTCTGTCTCGTACTCGGCCTGGAGGGCGGCTTCGCTGTCCTGCACCGCCTTCAGAGCCGCCTTGTGGCTCTCTTCCTGGTCGGCCAACCTCTTGGCTAGGCGGTCACGTTCCTGCACCAAGGCGGCAAACTCGGCCTCCTTGGCACGAAGGGCAGCCTGAGAACCTCCCAGCTGCGCCCTCAGGCTGGCGTTGGCCACAGCAAGGACGGCAGAAAAAGAAGAAACAATAAGAGGAAGTCGTCAAGGAAGATCTGACCCGACTGCTCAGCAGTCGGCCCGAATCTCGGGGACTACACCCAGTGGGTGCGCTAACGCGCCCCCACGTGAGATAAAGGACAAAGCACTTACCCCGGCTCTCAGTTAGGTCGGCGGTTTTCTGGGTCAGCTCCCGAGCCTGGGAGTTGAAGGCAGCCCCGCAAAGATTGTGGTAGTCCTGCAAGACAGGCAGAAGATCGAAGTAAGAACAAGAATAGCAAAGCTAAATCCACTAAGAAGTTCCAAGCCGCCTGCTCAGCAGCCGACTCGGAACTCGGGGACTACACCCAGTGGGTGCGCTGACGCGCCCCCACGGAAGAAACCAAGATCAAGAAGAAGCAAGATAAGAAGACTAACCCGGATGGCCACCCGCGTCGCAAGGAATTCGTTGGTGTATCGCCTCAGCGCTGTAGCCTGGGCCTGGAGACGGGTCCGGATGTCCTGCGCGGCCACGTTCATCACGGCCGTCCTTCCGCCCGGTGTCCACCCCGAGGTGGCGCTAGCCACCTCCACATCCTGGGCCGACGAGCTGGAGCCCGCGGCCGGCTGCGGCTCCGACGCAGCCTTCTGTGGCTCTGACGCAGCCTTCCCCGTGCGCCGGCTCGGTGGCGTCCGGACCGCCAGCTCGGTCCTTGCGGCCGGCTCGCCCCCCGCCGACTGCGCAGGCGGCAGATCAGGCCGGCCGCCTTGAGCCGCCCCAGTCGGCGGGGTCGGTACCGCCGCCCTCTCCAGGCTGACGACGTCGTCATCCCTCTCCAGCCCCGGCTGGTCACCGCCGGCTTCTTCTGGCCGGGGCTCCGGGGCCCCAGGCACCGCGACGCGCAGTGGGGTGACCAACAAGGCCCCCTCCGCCATCGCCACAGCCGCAGCCTCTGCTTGGGCCTTGGCCGCGGCGTCAGCACGCGCCTTCGCCGCCTCCTCCTCCTGCGCCGCCTTGGCGGCGGCCGCCCTCAACGCCTCCGCCTCCCGCTCCTCCCGCGCCTCCCGCGCGTTCCGCTCCGTCGCCGCCAGAAGATCGGCACGGGGGTCCACGCGGCGAGTGGTGCTCCCAGATCCTCCCGGCGACCCAACAACGGAGGCGGCAGCAGCCCGCTCAAGCGACAATGGAGCTCTGGTTATTTGGAGAAAAAGACGATTATTCAGGAGCTACCAGAGAAAAGAAAAGAGAATGCACTAAAGAGAGTGTACTTACGCCGACACCGTCTGCGGCTGCTTCACCGCCTTGCGAAAGCGAGCCGCCTTCGCGGCTGCCTCCTCCCGCCTGGTCGCCGTTGCCCCACCTCTGGGCTTCTTCGGCCGACTGCCGAACAGGCCCGGCACGGCACGACGCTTTTGCCCACCGCCCCGAGCAGGCGGCGCAGCGGAGGATCCCGCGCCGTGGCCAGACGCCGGCTGACAGCGTGGGACGACTTCAGCCTCATCGTCGTCCGGCCAGTCGTCGAAGCTGACTCCAAGCCCGGAGCCGCCTGCTTCGCCGCCGGCTTCGCCACCACCCGCCTCGGTGTTGTCGTCCATAGCAGCCGCCCCCAAGTGGGGGTCCTCCAGATCGTGCTCCGTCCGGTCCGGGACGAATCGGCGCTCCGCGTCCGACCCGCCTGCAGGCCGAAGAAGAGGGCTCTGTCGAGGCAAGCCGACTAGTCAGAGTCGGCCAAAAGGAACTCGGCGGCAAAACTGAGAGAAGAAGAAGAGACAAGGAGAACATACCATGGGCGGCGGATTGGCTCGGCAATATAGCTCCTTGCCGAACTGCCACTCTGCGGAGAGTTTGCAGTTCGCAAGGAAGTTCACCATATAGGACACCTCATCGTGCGGCATGTCTTTGGTACACATCCAGCTCGGATCGAGCTGGCCGCTCATCTGACAGATCAGATGAGGGCGGCTCTGGAGCGGGAGTACCCGGCGCGTGACGAAGGCGGCCAGCAGGTCGGGCCCCGACAAGCCCTCCGACTGGATCATCGCTCGCACTCGAGCGACGGCAGCGGTTCCAGCCGGCGTCAGCATGACGGCCCGGTAGGACCACTGGGGCCGCCTGCCCGTCGGTGGGCCGGCTACGTAAGCCGACAGATTGACGTAGTCGCCCTGCGGGGCAACATTCTTCATGTAGAAGTATGACTTTTGCCATAGCTTCACCGACTGGATCAGCATGATGACAGGGAAGGGGTTGTCGGCAGCCACCCTCCGCATCGCTATGAAGGCGCCACTCTGAGCCGGCACGCCTTGCATGCGCGTGCCCAGATTGGACTGGAAGAACTCCCCCCAGAGCTCGAGGGTAGGGAGGACTCCGAGGTAGCCTTCGCACAAGGTGACGAAGGCGGACAGCAGCACCACCGTGTTCGGGGGGAGGTGGTGCGGCTGGAGTTGGTAGAACTCGAGCCAAGAGCGGAAGAAGGCGCTCACGGGCAGGCCGATGCCGCGCAAGAAATGCGAGCGGAAGACTACCCACTCGCCTTCCTGCGGCTCCGGCGTAATCTCCTTCGCCGGCGCGAGACGGACCTCAACCTTGTCCGCGCAGGGCAGCCGCCGCGTCTTGCGGAGGAATTCGACGTGATCCTCGTGGACGTTGGAGCCGTCCCAATCCCCGCCGTACTGCATCGTGGCGTGGGGCTGGCGAGAACGAGCGCGGCGGCGGAGGAGCGAGTGGTGGAACAGCGCGGCGGCGAGGCGCTGTTGCAAGAAAGGGCAGGAGGAAGAAGATGGTGGAAAGAGGAGGAGCGTGCGAGAGCCTGCTGCTCTCCCCCTCCCCCTACTTATAGCTTCGCGAGGTGAAGCCGGGGAGGCAGGGCATGGGGTGAGACGTGGGATTAACTGCACCCACTCCCCCCACGCCTCGCGATCATTACGCCCTAAAAGCGTGCCGAAACCGCCGCAGGAAGACGTGCGGGCGGCTTCGGGCCGCAGAGAATCCACGCCTGGGCCCGGGTGTGGGCGTGGCGGGCCCCCGACCTGTGGCAACATCCCGTCGCGCGCGTGGGCTGGCAGGCTTTTTTGCCACGTGATTCGCAGGTGGCAAGTGGCCGGCCCGCGGCCCGGTGCGCGCGCTGGCCAGCTCCCGCCCTCCGACTCCCAAAAAAAATTTCGCCGAGACGGCGCCCCCAACCAAAGTCGGCTCCCAGCTGCCGGCTCGTCAAGATGGGAAGCTGATCGAGCTTCTCGACTCCCACCCAACCTCGAAGCCCAATCAGCTTCGGGGACTACTGTCGGAGTAAATGGCCACGGGTAGCCTAACCGACTACCCATGGTTCTTCAAAAATTATCAGGCCAATTGAGCCTTCAAGCGTTCGAAGCATTGGGCCGACTTCCCCTGGCCGACTACCGCAGGGGCCGGCTCTCCAAAGGCGACCCGACCCTGGTAACCTCCCCCAAGATGATTGCGAGATGGCCGACTCCAGGAAGCCGGCGCCAAGAGGACCGACTCCCAAGAGCCAGCCATGAAGCACGCCGACTCCACAAAGCCGGCCAAGACCGCACCCACCAAAACTACACCCACATAACGGTGACAAGACGGGGTGTGGCCACAGTGCGGTCCACTACCCCCGAAGCCCGAGGCAGGCATGGCCACAGGACGCCGTACGGGTCGGCCATCTCCCGTCCGACTCGGCACTGTAGCCATGCTGGCCTCAACTTCATCCACTACAGACGCCAGTACGGCCCATGGGCGGCGGGCCCCTTTAGCCAGAGAGAGGCGCGAAGGCGGCCCGGCCTCCCCCAGTCGGCCAAGGGCGTAGCCGGCCCCCAGAAGCCGGCTACCCCCCTCCCTCGAATCATGTGCCACATTAAGGAGATAAGACGAGGTAAGGCCACAGTGAGAGCCCTCGAGGCAGCACACTGTATCCACGCTTACCTCGACGAAGCCCTCGTCATCAGGGACGAGGCTACAGTAAGCAGCCGCCGACAAGACCCCTAGGCAGTGGGGCCGGCCTTTCGACCAAGAGGCCGGCAGCCGGCGGGACCCACTAGTCGGCGGGCACCAACGGCCGGTGGAGAAGCCGGCGAGCGCAGACACTGATGACTGGGACCCGCGCCCAGCCGGATTACAATTGTACCCCTGGGGGGTAGGCCTATATAAACCCCCCGGGGCACCCATGCAAAGGGTTGGCCTCTTAGAGTTACACACACACCATATAGAGAGGGAAGTGAGAGCTAGCCTTGCTCTTCTTCTCCCTTGAACCCGACAGCTCTAGGAGCATTTGTAGCTAGTCTTTCTGATGTAGTGATCATGCGGAGACCCCGCAGAGCAGGACTAGGGGTGTTATCTCCACGGAGAGCCCCGAACCTGGGTAAGATTCGCCGCCGTGCATGTCTTCGCCTCATCCCGTTTCCAGGCACCGGCGACGTCTTACTGGCACCCACCATGTTAAGCCACCCGTTGGCATATGTCGCACCTACCACCCGACAAATATTTTTTAATTTTTTAGAATTAAAATGCCATTGTCGGATGTGGGGTTCCGGCAAACCCTTAAGGTTTGAACACTGGGGTGCGCGCGAAGTCTTTCGCTCCTACCGATCTACGCCCTAGCTCGCTAATATCTGGCGGACGAACTCGACGAACTCGCAACACAAAAAGACACGAGGTTTATACTGGTTCGGGCCACCGTTGTGGTGTAATACCCTACTCCAGTGTGGTTGTGGTGGATTGCCTCTAGGGCTGATGATGAACAATACAAGGGAAGAACAGCCTCCTGAGGTTGAGGTGTTCTTGTGGCTAGGCTGTCGATCGGGTTGGATCAAGCTAAGATGAGATGAGGTGAGACCAGCTCATCCCCTTTCTTTGGTGGCTAGCTCTACTTATATAGGCCCTGGTCCTCTTCCCAAATATTGAGCGGGAAGGGAGCCAACAACGGCGGGCCAATTTGAAGGGGGACAGCTAGTACAAGCTATCCAGACAAAAGCGGTCTTCGCCTGCGAAAAGCTCTGGTGGTGATGCTGCCTTGGGCTCCACGATGACCTCCGTCTTGCCGTCCTCCTGGTCTTGGTCTCGTTGCACCAATATAGCAACCTTTGCCTGATGCCTCTGTACTCTTTGCCTGCGCTGGCCTCTTTAGCACCAAAGAGGAAATAAGGACGTTGCGTGCGCTGGCGCCCGCCTGGTGCCGTTCGTCATGGCTCACATCACGAGAGCCTCGTGAGGTTTTGCCCCGCCTTGATATCTCCGTTCCTCGTGAGCCTGCCTGGCTAGGCTACTCCAGAGGATGTCTTGCGTCGTCCGCCTCGCGAGGCTTGGACCCTAGCGAGGGTCTTGGATGCCTTATTGATGAAGATGGGCCATACGGCCTTCTGGCTTAGCCACGCTGTGGGCCGCAGGCAGGCAAGTCTGGGGACCCCCGTTCCCAGAACGCCGATAGCCATGCCACTCCATGCATACATATGCTCGTGTCCATGTCGTGAGACAAATATGTTTGAAAATTCCTTCTACTTTACTGCACATGGAATTAACTCGCGCACAACTACACAAATATGATTTTTTTGAACCGTTATGGTTAGCCGTTGCATGTAGATGTAGTTCAAATTTGAATTACGGTCATTAAATGGCTAGAAAATCACTTAAATGTCTTTAAAAGGTCAAATGACCCCTAGAATTTTCCAAAATTTCACATTACAATTGTAGTAGTGCACATTAGAGCAGAAAAAATTGAAGGTCGTAAGACGAAGCTATCTCCGGTTCGTCATCAAACATGCATTGTTCCCTCTTGGAACCATGAGACTTCTAGTGAGTTGCTCCGGTTCGTGAGGAGTGTGTGTCCAAACTTTCGTCAAACATGCCAATTGTTTTACCACATCATCTTGGTGGCATGACATTACATCAAGCAAGGTTTCATGTGTTTCTGATATTTTTTAATTTTATGGAATTAAAATGCCATGTCACTCCATGCATACATATGCATGTGCCCATGTCGCGAGACAAATATGTTTGAAAATTCCTTCTAATTTACTGCACATGGAATTAACTCGCACACAAGTACACAAATATGATTTTTCAAACCGTTTTGGTTAGGCGTTGCATGTAGATGTAGTTCAAATTTGAATTACGGTCATTAATTGGCTAGAAAATCACTTAAATGTCTTTAAAAGGTCAACTGAACCCTAGAATTTTCCAAAATTTCACATTACAGTTGTAGTAGTGCACATTAGACATAGAAAAAATTTAAAGGCCGTAAGAGGAAGCTATCTCTCGTTCGTCATCAAACATGCATTGTTCCCTCTCGGAACCACGAGCCTTCTAGTGAGTTGCTCCAGTTTGTGAGGGGTATGTGTCCAAACTTTCGTCGAACATGCCAATTTTTTTACCACATCATTTTGGTGGCATGACATTACATCAAGCAAGGTTTAATGTGTTTTTGATATTTTTTAATTTTTTGTAATTAAAATGCCATGCCAGTCCATGCATACATATGCATGTGTCCATGTCATGAGACAAATATGTTTGAAAATTCCTTCTAATTTACTGCACATGCAATTAACTTGCACACAAGTACACAAATATGATTTTTCAACCCGTTATGGTTAGCCGTTGCATGTAGATGCAGTTCAAATTTGAATTACGATCATTAAATGGCTAGAAAATCAGTTAAATATCTTTAAAAGGTCAAATGACCCCTAGAATTTTCCAAATTTTCACATTACAGTTGTAGTAGTGCACGTTACACATAGAAAAAAATGAAGGCCGTAAGAGGAAGCTATCTCCCGTTCGTCATCAAACATGCATTGTTCCCTCTCGGAGCCACGAGCCTGCTAGTGAGTTCACTGGTGCGCGTCGATCCTAAACAAACGGTTTTTAACCCCTTTCTGCGACGGCATTTGGAACCATCTCCAAGTGAGTGTGGGCGATAGGGGGTCCTTCCCACATGACCCAGAAACCGTCGGGGATAGGGCCCCTACAGTACTTCTACTCGTTTCTGCTCGCATTGCCATCGCAGTCGGTATTCTGTGGTGCTACGTTTATGATGTGCGGCCCATCACAAATGGTTCACTATTATAGAACGTGTATGATGCACGGCCCATCACAAACGGTTCACCGTTAAGAAGATTAGCTAATCTTCGTACGAGTGCCGGACAGGATTACGAAACGTCGGACCGTCGTAACATCGTCGTACACGACAACTATCGCACTCGCTATTCTGTGGTGCAACATTTATGATGCATACTTCATCAAAAACAGTTCATGGTTGCGAATCGTGTATGATAAGGCAACTAACACAAACGTTTAGTTTGCCCGCACCGTTTGTGATATTGTCTGACATCACACACGCTTTGCAAATGGCAACTGTGTGCATGCTTGCACACGTTTCCTCTCTGTGAACCGTCTCCGATTATGGTGCATATCACAAACGTTTGTGTTTTACCAACCGTGTGTGCCGTAACAACCTGGAGAGCGTAATTTCACCGTAATTTAATTGCTGCTTTTCCAAATTGTACAGGATTTGGATTTGAATTTGAATGTATGCTACAGCTTTATGCATATCCATCAGGTTCAAACAACCAATGCATTATTCGATTCATAGGTACATATGTTCAAGAATTACATAAGAACCAAATAAATAATGATGAACCACTGTTGTATACTTGTACTATTAAAGACGGTAAAGAAAGAGGCGAAATATATTCTGGTTGCTGAACAAGGTGAAGCGGAATGCCCATATTGTGCCCTCCTCCATGCAGAAGGCACGCACGACTCTAGTCCAACCCCTTGTTATGGCCGACCGCCCATCCTTCACGGTCTTCATGAAAACATCTAGATAATCATCGTGTTCTGGTAGAAATACTCTAACCTTTGCATGCCCACCAATCATATAGTTTGAGAGGTAATCTTGAGTAAACTGCTTTGGCAACCACTGCAAAGGAAAACGATTCAGACATTGTCATCTAACACAACTCATTATGGGCAGTAAAAACAAGGCTGCAGAGTTCTTACTTACCATCCTGCAGTTTGTTGTTGTCTTGGATAAAGTGTAAACAAATAGTTTAATTGCCATCTTTGGACCCATTTTACTAACAATCTTTATCAGCTTCCTCACATGATGCTGGTTCATCGATATCTCATTGCCCCATACGCAGAAAGGGTCGAAACGCGGATCTTTACCAATGACATATGTACCTAAAAGCACCAAGTTAATATTAGAAGCTAAACAGCAATTGCACAATGATGTAGTACAACACTCTTTTATAATATGTCTATATACATCCGTATGTGGTAGTCCATTTGAAATCTCTAAAAAGACAAATATTTAGGAACGGAGGGAGTATCTTATAACATCCAATATACTCACATATTAGATGAATTAACATCTTATATTATGGGTCGGAAGGAGTTTAGTTCATTCTTACAAATTATCTGCTGCTGTATCCACGGGTTATAGTTAGTTTGAGCTAGTTCGGGCTCAAATAGCCCTAAAGTATATCTAAACATGAGGGCTAGTTTGAGCTAGTTGCATCTATAACCCACCCCAAAAAAACTAGTATCCAACCCAAGAGGTGCTAATTGGAGCTAGTTCTCCTAGTGCATTTATTGTCAATCTAACCCTGCCATCCAAACAACTCTTTGGATGGAGTTAGTTCAGGGTTAGTAATAAGCTAGAAACTAACTCTAACCTCTAGCTAAGTTGAGTATCCAAACAGGGTTGTGTTGTTGCTGTTGCTGCTACTGCTCTTCTGCGTATATCTAGCCATCATTAGAACATTAATGTAACACTCTTCCTTGTTGCTATGTAGCCTAGGATTGCATATTTATACATTAAGTATAGTGCATGTTGCTATGTAGCCTCAGATATATTACATATGGCCCTAGTTAACCTAAGGAAAAATGGGTTGCAGATATATTCAGTTAAAAGTCTGATTCCCCGATTAGTCCCTTATCAGCCGCCGGCCTATATGGTACCAGCTACCGATATCCTGAACAGTGAGCAGATATAAGCCATGGGATGAAACTAACCTCGATGGAAAACAGCAGTCGTTCCCAAAATTGTCCTATGTGGGTACATCAAGAAGCATGTTAAGCACAACAGGCTAAACATCAACCAAAATTACACATGGCAGACAAAATATTCTCCAAAAGATAGCTTCAGTGTGCAGGTTTAAGCATGCTAGTAAAGCAAAACAAGTGGAAAGGTGTGCTAACTGCAATAGACCTAACATTTAACAACAAGCAAACATGGTCATTCAAACTGGTATTGTGCCGGTCTAAGTACACTCGTTATGGTTAAATATAAATGGAAAGGCGTGTTAACTACAAGATGCAGCAACCAAATGTAGTCATTCATAGCGGTATTGTTGAAACTGGTACTGATGAAATTGAACTGCACAGTTCATACTTGCACATATAGAACATCACATTGTGAATAACTGGAATAAACAAGGCATACTATGAACAACAAAAGATAGCATTTGAAACTGAACATATGCTAACTACAAACAACCGAACAATCAAGAAACTTTAAAAGAGGCATATGCTAGCTATAACAGGCTTAACAGCAAGCAAATATATGCATTCATATTAGTATGTTTAAAACTGGATTAATGAAATGTACTGCACAGTAAATAATCACATTGTGAACAACTGAAATAAACAAGGCATACTGCAAACAACCAGATATAGCAATTAAAGCTCGACATATTCTCACTACACTACAAAAGGTACTCGACAAAACAAATCATGGGTTTCCCCCTATGAAGAGGAACGGCAAAACAAATCATGGGTTTCCTCACTTGTCACGGATGGGCTCGTTCTCGTGGGAAGAGCACGAACCCTGGAAGCGCTCCATGTTGTCGCAGATGGGATCCTTCCCCTTGGAAGAGCACGGCTGTAGGGTGCCCTCCCTGATGTCGTAGACGGGCGCTTTCCCCTTGGAACAGCAAATAGGCTCTTTCCCCTTGGAAGAGCCGGAGAGGGTGCCCTCCTCGTGGTCGCCGTCGATGAGGTCTGACTTGGAAGCTGTGGATCCCAAGCCAGCGTGACAGAATGTGTCCTTCAGAAATGACAAAAGGGGCTCGATGGCGATGTAGAATGGCAAATTGTTGACAGCGAGCCAGAGGAGATCAGCGGCGGGGCCACGGATGAGATCGACGACGGTTGAACCAGAGGAGTTGGGGGTTGGCCACTTAACCTGTGACAGAGCCCGCGTCAGGGTGTCGCTGTCGATAACCTCGATTTCATAGCCGGCGGACGAGACATGCCCGCATACTCTAGCCCGTTGCTTGAGTGCCTGCCGCCAGTAATGGTCGTCAGCTTCCTCGGCGACGTCGGGCAAAGAGACCGCTATACACCTGTTTTGGGCCAGTCGCTCCTCGAGCTCCACGGGAAGCGTAGCCGGGCTTAGGCTGCGACACTCTGGAGTGGGGGATGGGGATGGGGATCTGTGGGAAAGGGGGCGTTTGGTAGGCGTCATCTAAGAAACTCAGGGCGGCCTGGGTATGGAGATCGGTGGGTAAGCTGCACGGGCAAACCGGCAGATGTTGACAATGGAGGCCTTGCAGCGGCGACAGGGACTTTGCTAGGGTTTCGAGCGAGGGAGGGTGTGTGTGTGTGTGCGCGCGCACACACACACCCGAGGAGGTTTTGGTGTGTGTGTGTGTGGAGGGGGGCGGGGTATTTGAGGAATTGGGCGGGTACTAAAAATTTTCTACACGGGAGTGAAATGCCGGGCTATTGAAAATTTTGATGATAGTGCATCGCACACGGTCCGGAGATAACAACTGTGTGTTATGAAAAAGAAAAACCCTCAAGGCGGGCAGATATTTTTGATGCAGGCGTGATTGGGAACAAGAAACATCGCACACGGTCCGGAGATAACAACCGTGTGTTATGAAACAAAAAAAACCTCGAGGCGGGCAGATATTTTTGAGAGGGGGGCCTCGTGGAGCCCAATGTACTGTGCGGATGTGTGCGTGACAGGTGCACCGGCGTGGCACACGGTTAGTTTGAGTGAACCGTGTCTATTGCGTCATCCGACTTGTCTAATGTTCATAAATTTGGTGAAAAATGACGCGGGAGAGGGTCAGAACATGAACACACTTGCATGTGGACCAAATTTATGTATCAAGAGGGTGGTTTGATTTTCAAATACCAAATGCAACTTCGACGTGGCACCTCTCTTGCAAAGCGCATGGTATTGCTTGCCCCCCCCCCCCTCGTGTCGGCACGAAGGGAATCCTAAGCTATGAATGCATGCC
>NC_057802.1:117020600-117070630 GCF_018294505.1 Triticum aestivum | reverse complement strand
GTCAGCGGGCCGGAGAGGCATATATCTCACCAAGATGGATCGTAAAACAGACCAAGAATAATCCACCTTGGTCGTACAAACTCTCTCTTGTTGTTGGTCAAAGTGATGGCCGTCCATGCGACCCCGGAGATGGGCTAGCTCGCCAATAATCACGCAAGTAGCTAGTCCCCGAAGACAACCACTACATGCGTGTGGCCCAAACATATGCATGGAGAGGTGTGTTCTTGAGTAACAATGGAACAACTTTGATGTGGCACCGTGATTTCGAACTAGAAATCCCCACACTGAGTGGGGGTTAGCTTGACGATGCATCTGTATGTTATACCACACTTCAAGCCAACGACGGGGATTCATATATGCATGCATGCGTGCATAGTATAAGCGCTCAAACTTAATTAGGTCTGAATCTCACCATGACCTATACTACGATTACACGAGCCAAATGAAGAATCCGCCATGGGAACCTATCTTGTTGTTGGTCAAGGTGATCATGGATGTCCACGCGGGCCCACGAATATATAGGCTTGTCGGCGATAACAACGCGAGGGACTGTATCGTTCGAAGGCAACCACCACATGCATATGTATGGAGGTGATGCGTGCATGCATGTTTGAATACACAACATTAATTTGGCGCGTGTGTCAAAAATCGTACACTAGCTCCCCACACAGAGCGAGATCGGTTCATGATGGTGTCATTGTACTAGCCACTTCGACTCGATGGGAGGGATTCATGCGTACACATGCATGTGTGTGTGCTCAAAGTGTATCATGCATATCATCCCAGAGCAAAAATAATAACTCCCACCTAAGTCAGATTAACCTCTCTTGTTGTCAGGCAAAAAGAAGCGATGGACCAAGCGGGCCCACAGATGGAAAGCATCAATATCGCTGATAACCGCTTAAGTGGGTGCGAGAGGACAACCACCACCTCTTTGCATGTGGGCCAAACATATATATGTTGGATACCCCAAATACACTACTTTGATGTGCCACATGCCTCAAAAACCGTAAACCATGCACTGGTGGGATACTCGTATGACAAATACTCCAAACTTGTTATTGGATCCACACCCGTTCAGGTACAACAACCGCCTTCTACCTCTCCTTCTACAAATTAACATTATTTCTAATTTTGAAGATGTTTGTTCGCCTGTCATTCAGAAAATGATTCCGACAAGCTTGACCCTGAAACTGCGCACAGTGAAGGTCTTGGCACTAGAAACTATCGGGCCCGATCTGAAGCAAGTTGTTAGTTTCCTGAGATGCTTTCCATGCCTGGAGAAGCTATATATCGAGGTGATGTTCCTTTCCTGTTAAATGTTAACCATAAGGGAGTTCAATTTGTGACACCTTTTTCCAAGTTTACAATGACAATGTCCTACGATTTCTGAAGGTTCTTTTGGAGGATTTCAGTACATACATGTCCCCCCCCCCCATATTGGTTGCTTGATCCATATGGTTACAATCAATAAGCATTTCTCCTTTGGATTCATCTGTACTAGTTTTCTTAGGGAACTTTTCATCCACTCCAACCTCTTGTGAAGAAGGCTACATTTTTCAAGAATGTAATCAAATGCCCATGTTAATCATGTCAGATCGAAGATGGCAAGTTAGTGCATTTTTAAAATCCTGCAAACCAAATAGCTAGGCCTGTAGTAATGTTCAAAACTGCATGTAGGCGCTAACACGTTTTCTTCTTTTACAGATAAGATTAGGCCCAGTGGTGGATAATGTGATACAATATAACAATCAAGTCGAATGCCTAGATCTGCATCTCTCAGAAATTACTTTGAACTCCTACCGACGGACCTTACCGGAGATTATATTCGCCGGGTTCTTTGTTCTCAGAGCAAGGGTGCTGAAGGAAATGAGGTTTGCCCTACATTTATTTCCCAAAAATGAATGGTCTGTTGATCAGCGCCGGCGCCTGCAGCAGAATGGAGTAGGCTCCAAACATGCTGAATTTCATTTTGGAACTTCAGATGACAGAGTAATCGGAAGTCACCGGGTCAACCCCATACATGACTTCTCAGTGGCTGACGCCTTTGCAAAAATTGTGAGGTTTCGAAGCCAGACTTAGAAGTAGTGATATTAGTTTGAGCCTCTCTGATATCCATGTTTAGCGCATCAGCACAAGCGTTTGCAGCTGATGAGCTGAATTTCATTTCTAATATCAGTTTGAACCTTGTAATCCTCGAATTTGATCCATATAACCCTGGAATTTGAACCTTGTAACATTTCGAGCTTTTGTGGTACAATCATTGAAATGGCATCGTATGAGACTCGTATATTGCTAGCACTATTTTGACCTTAATATGCAATGGTCTTAGATTTTATTAACCATTCTCGAATTAGTTTACCTTGTCGATCTCACAGCACACGGTCTGTATAGCTAACTCGACTGCGATCTTCGACATTATTGCACACAGTTGGTTTCTTCCACCGTGTGCACTGTAGAGCGCAGAATTAATTATCGCACTCGAGTGTCCATCATCACCCTTTTGTGTAACTTTGACCTCATCACCCAAGGGTAAACTTATGATCGAAGTCATTCCACACACTTCATTTTTACAAAGCTTTTTGCTAATAAACACCCACGATTTGTCCCTCTTCTAGCCGACGCGTGGCCAAACTAGCCGCGCGGGAAGCTTGCGCGGTAAACAGCACGGTAGCGCGGGAACAGGCTCAACGATGATACATTTGGCGCCTCTTCGAGCCCACGCCTGGGGTGTGGTGTTGTCAAGCGTGCGCGGGATTCTGGAATCCTCCGCTATGAACGTCGTGACAAGACGTGACGATTACTGGCCGACCGGCCCCCATTTATTGCAGCGGCCATTTAACCTACCCTTGTGTCTCTTCAACCTTTCGATCGCGCCCCACCATTGCAAGAAGCACACCCACCACGAGAAATTCTTAGAAGGTATCCTGTGCAGCTCCAATGGTGCTCCGAGCGGCTGCCGACGACGAACAGTAGTTCACCATGCGTGCCGTGGTGGACACCCACTGTCGGTGTCAAAACCGGCGGATCTCGGGTAGGGGGTCCCGAACTGTGCGTCTAGGATCGATGGTAACAGGAGACGGGGGACACGATGTTAACCTAGGTTCGGGCCTCTCTATGGAGGTAATACCCTACTTCCTCCTTGATTGATCTTGATGAATATGAGTATTACAAGAGTTGATCTACCTCGAGATCGTAATGGCTAAACCCTAGAAGTCTAGCCTGTATGACTATGGTAATGTGTATCTGTCCTTTCCGGACTAACCCCTCCAGTTTATATAGACACCGGGGGGATCTAGGTTTACATAGAGTCGGTTACATAAGAAGGAATCTTCATAGTTGGTCGCCAAGCTTGCCTTCCATGCCAAGGAGAGTCCAATCCGGACACGAGTATGATCTTCGGTCTTCATGTCTTCACAGCCCATCAGTTTGGCCCATGGATAACAGGCTGGATGCCCGAGGACCCCTTAGTCCTGGACTCCCTCAGTAGCCCCCGAACCAGTCTTCAATAGCGAGGTGTTCGGCACACATATTGTCTTCAGCATTGCAAGGCGGGTTCCTCCTTCAATGATCTCCAAGTAATGTACTCGGCCATTGATCCAATGTCACCTCCTTGGCTTCTGCGCGTTAAATAATCTTCGTCTTCCACGTGTTGACCGAATGTGGAAGGTCAGGGTATTTTTGCAAATAACACCCCGTCCATGCAAGGAAGAGCGCCTATTTAAAGAGATTGGATCCTAGATCCATTCGGTGCCACACAGAAGAAATCCCCGGAGACTGCTTAGGAGAAACCATTCCAGCATGGCTAGCATTCCCAGCTCCTCCGCTCGTCCCAGCCCAGATAAAGGCGAGTGGGAGAGGTGTTCTGTGTCTCATAGCCAATTGACGAAGTTGCAAACACAAGGATTTCTTCCCCCTGCAGATCTGGTCCATGTTCGAACGGGGCTACCTTCCTTCAATGGTGGGACTCAGGCAGAGGACTTCCCCAATCCGTCCGGGGGAGAGCGAGTGTGTTTTGTCCCCTACCTGCTAAGAGGCGTTGGATTTCCAATCCATCCGTTCCTCTGAGGGCTTCTGGAGTACTACGGCCTCCAGCTGCACAACTTCACTCCGGCCTCCATTCTGCACACTGCAGGTTATGTCGCATTATGCGAACTATTCCTGGGCATCGAGGCTCATTTCGAGTTGTGGAGGAAGTTGTTCTGTCTCGTCCCGCGCAATCACGAAGGGTTAATATTTGAAGTGGGCAGAGCCGAAGTATGGCGCGTCGCCAATACCGGATATCCATCCGGCACACCAAGGAAGGCACCTGATGAATGGCCCTCCGAATGGTTCTATATCGAGGACGTTACCCTTCCCGACCCGGTTCGAAAGGGTCTTCCTGAATTTGCGAGCGTCCCACTGAAGAAACGCCACAGTTGGCGTCCCTAGAGCCTTGAAGAGGAAGACGGTGCGGAGGTTCCTCAGCTGATGAGCAAGATAAAAGAGCTCGCTTAGTCCGGACTCACAATAATCGAGGTTATGGCGATCTCCATAGCGCGAGGGGTTCAGCCGCTCCAATACAGAGGGCTTCCAATGTGGCACTACAATGGGGAGGATGACGCCTCCCGCTGCAGCCGGAAAGGTCCGGATACCCCTGCCGCTTTGGCTAAGATATTAGCCGAGCTGTTCAAAGGGGAGGAAGAGGAATTTCTTCACATCAAACTCAGAGACGAGTACTCTATGTATAACCCTCCCAGTTGGGTAAGCCCCAACCCCTCTGTTTTTACTCCTTTGATCTCCGGATTGCATTTGATAAATTTCAAGTTCATTTGCTTATGACAGCACTGGCGAAAGATCACCGAGGGACTTCATAGTCCCGCCCCACAGCCAGAGAACCACAACCGGGAGCTTGATCCCGGGTTTGAAGAGGATCCCGAATATTCGTGGTGCTCGCGGAGGGGGTGTTTTACCAGAGGAGCTACGATGGCACAGAAGTGGCCATCACCGCCGACTACCCTGGCCTTCTTCCTGCTTCACAGGTAAGTAATCAAGAAACACCTTCTCTAAAAGGGTGCTCTTACTCTGCCTCACCCACCGCATTGTCGCATGTTCACAGGGGAGGCGTTCGACGATTCCGAGGAGATCGGTTCCTGCGCTGGCAGGCCTTTGAAGAGGAGGGTCGATGAAGGCACCGTGGTGCCTTCATCGAGGAGGTACGAATAAATATGTTTTTAGTGGCCGCATCCAACTGTGACCTGTGCGTCTATTTTAATTCAGCAAAAAGGTTCGCCGAACTGTGTCCGGGGGTCCGGTCGGTCGTGCTCCCGACAACCGGGATTTAGGTCCAGTCGGGGAGACGGGGGCCAATGTAGGAACAAAGCCGGACTGCCCTTCGGCTGATGGTTCGGACAATATGTCTATCACCAACTCAGAGGTAGAGAGCGCCATGAATCGTCGGCGCTGCAGGGCTGTTTTATGAGACCTGAAGTTCTCGGACGAGGCATTCAATGCCTTCAGCTCGGGCGACGCGTACATCCGAGCTGCTCAAGACGGGCTTAGAAAAGCCACAAGGCAATATCTGACAGATGTGCAGGTAAGTTTTGTTTGTCGAAAAAGGATAGCCGTATGCCTGTAGCCCCAAGACTGAAAGCAGTTGGCACAACTGATTTAAGGATCGTTGAACAAGCAGGTCCTCACAGAAAAGAATGGCATGCTAGCCCAAGAGCTGGAGCAGTGTCGGGCGCAGCTAAAAGCTGCTACCGCCGAATTGGAAAATGTCAAGAAGTCGTCTTCTGGTAATGTTCTCGTCCACCGAGGGACGATGATAGTGTACCAACTGTGCTAACGCTGCTGCTGATCGCGTAATAGGGTCGTTTTATCAACTTGAAGAGAAGTTGAAGGTCGCCCAAGAGGGAGAAAAAGAGGCGAAAAGGCAACATGCCATAGGCAAGCGTGTGCCGACCCGCGTCAGAGACGATAAAAACAAGCTACAGGACTCCAACACTGCATTGCGTGAAGAGTTGAAAGATGTTCGAGCCAGCTAGCCGATTCCGTGAAGGAGAACAAAAAGCTGCGGGGCGGTATCTTCAGTATGTGTCCGAACTATTTGTGAAGTAGCTTAGAGATAAATGGGACTGATATAGTCACGTTTGCAGGTGTACTGACGGGCCGTCCTGAAGAGGAGGTGTCCGGATCATCAAGTGATCTACTGCAGAGGCTATCACAAGTGCACGAGCACGCTCGGCTAGCCATGTGGAGCGTGGCCAAGGACTTATGGCCATTCGACTCCCCTCCAGGAAGTATGGAGGAGCTTGTAGAGCTGTTCAAGGGAGCGCGGCGGCGTATCCGACTATGGAAGATATCGGCCTGCCGAGAGGGTGCGTGAGAAGCCTGGGCCATGGTGAAAACGCGATATACCAAGCTGGACCCGAATCACATGGCCCGGGTTGGACCGCTAGGGTCAAATGGGGATGAAATTCCCGTTAGTTTAGTATATGACCAAGTAGAGGTGGCCGCCAAATATTCCCAACAGGATTGTAAGTTAGACCGCCTGTTGGACGGTGTAGAGGGGGAAGTGTTTGAGTCAAAGTGACTATGTACTTTCCTTGCCCTGTTTAATTCTAGCTGAATTGTATAGCATTTGTCATGGCAGACCTTTTCGCTTCAACCTCCGGACTCAAGGGTGCGGAGTGTTTCCGGATAGCCTCACGGCCGAATAGGCCGGGGTATGCCTGGAAAACTAGGCGTAGGGGTCATAGTTGCTTGAACAGACAAGTTGTATTCTGCTAGTTATGTTATATTACATTTAGGTCGTAAGAAACATCTTCCAGAGAGAATAGTTCCGTTAAGGGTTCCTTTCCCTGGGTGTGCATGTATTAATGTACATGTCCGAGTTGTGATGGAAAAATCACCGTTTATGTAACTTCTGGGGGTTACCAGTGGGGTAATTGCAAAAATGTCTTTAATTCACTGACCGAATATTCCCTTAAGAACGCTAGCTTTCGGCTTCACCCAGTCTAAGGTACACATCTGGATGACCCGGCAGTAACAATCGCAGAGGTGCTCCCTTTATGCCCTAGCCGAACTAACGGGAAAGTAGGGCATAAGCACAGGAGCCAGGCAACCCAGCTTGGCCAAAACTTAAGTCATATCGATGCATATAGTGGCGAAGAAAAGGTACATATGGAAGAACTCATATGTCAAGAGCTTGATGCTCGGATAATAATGATAAAAAGCTTCTGTCCAAGAAGCAGGTATAATGGACATACATATTTGAAACATGTATGTGTTAGCGGTGTGCGGTCTAGCCGTACCAAAACTTTAAAGTGAAAAATAAAAGGGTAATCGGAAAAGAGATAAAAATAATGGAAACTACAGGGGAGAAGGAGACGAACAAGGAGTTCGGCGCTAGGCATAGAATCTTCGGAGTCTGGCCGCGTTCCAGGGGTTCTGCTCGAGGCGATTGTGTGATGCATCACGAAGACTATACGCTCCTCCGGTGAGAACTTTGTCAATTATGAAGGGACCCTCCCATTTGGGCTTGAGTTTGTCCTTTTTCTTCTCCGACAGGCGTAGAACGAGTTCGCCAACATTGTAAGTCTTGGCCCGTACTTCTCTGCTTTGTTATCTTCGAGCCTGCTGTTGGTAGAATGCTGAACGGGCTTTTGCGACATCGCGTTCCTCCTCCAGGGCATCTAGGCTGTCCTGCTGATCAAGCTCGGCTTCTCTCTCTTCGTACATACGCACTCGAGGTGAGTCGTGAATAATATCGCAGGGCAATACGGCCTCTGCGCCATACACCATGAAGAAAGGTGTATATCCGGTAGTACGGTTGGGCGTGGTCCACAGCCCCCAGAGTATGGAGTCGAGCTCCTCAACCCAGTGCTTGTCTGACTCTTTCAAAGACCGCACTAGTCTGGGCTTGATGCTGCTCATAATAAGACCATTGGCTCGTTCGACTTGACCGTTGGTTTGTGCGTGGTAGACGGAGGCGTAATCGAGTTTAATACCCAGATTAGTACACCAGGTTTTTAGCTCGTCGGCTGTGAAATTAGAGCCGTTGTCGGTCATGATGTTGTGTGGGACACCATAACGGTGCACAACACCGGATATGAAGTCAATCACCGGGCCGGACTCAGCCGTTTTGACCGGTTTAGCCTCTATCCACTTAGTGAATTTGTCCACCATAACCAGCAGATATTTTTTCTTATGGCTTCCCCCTTTAAGGGGTCCGAGCATATCCAAGCCCCAGAACGCAAAAGGCCAAGTAATGGGGATAGTTTGCAAGGCAGTTGGGGGCATGTGGCTTTGGTTGGTGAAGAGCTGGCATCCGACATAGCGTTGGACAAGGTCTTGCGCGTCTGCTCGGGTTGTCGGCCAATAAAACCCAGTGTGGAAGGCTTTGCTAACGAGGGCCCGAGCTGTGGCGTGGAGTCCGCCGAGGCCAGCGTGAATTTCCTCTAACAACTGCCGCCCTTCTTCTTCGGAGATACATCTTTGAAGTACTCCGGTAGTGCTTTTCTTGTAGAGCTCTCCGTCATGGACCTTGTAGGCCTTCGAACGCCTGACAATGCGGCGAGCCTCATTCTGGTCGTCGGGAAGCTCCTTCCTATTAATGTAGGCCAAGAAGGGTTCGATCCATGGGACAATGACTACCATAATGAAATGGGCCGATGGTGTTATGTCGGTGGCTGAGCCTCCGGCACTGTCTGTATGTTCGGGATTTGAGGTTGTGTTTGGATCTGAACTGTGGTTGCCGCCCTCCCCTTGCCACACTACGGATGGCTTGAAGAGCCTTTCTAGGAAGATGTTAGTTGGGACGGGGTCGCGCTTAGCGCCAATGCGAGCCAGGACGTCCGCTGCTTGATTGCTTTCTCGGGCAACGTGGTGAAATTCAAGCCCTTCGAACCGAGCCGACATTTTTAATACGGCATTGCGATAACCTTCCATCTTTGGATCTTTGGCGTAAAAGTCGCCGTTTATCTGAGATATCGCGAGGTTCGAGTCCCCGTACACCTCCAGGCGTTGCATGCCCATGGATGTGGCCATCCGAAGACCATGCAGTAGGGCCTCGTATTTGGCTGCCTTGTTGGAGTCTGTGTATAATATCTGGAGTACAAACTGGACGACGTCTCCAGTGGGGGATGTCAATACGACTCCCGCTCCTAGTCCGGCCAACATTTTGGAGCCATCAAAATACATGACCCAATTTGAGTATGCGCCGTACTCTTTAGGGAGTTCGGCCTCTATCCATTCGGCGACGAAGTCGGCCAGCACTTGAGATTTGATGGCTCAACGAGGCTTGTATGTTATGTCGAATGGAAGTAGCTCTATGGCCCATTTGGCGATACGTCCCATGGCATCGCGGTTGTTTATTATGTCATTGAGTGGGACCTCAGAAGCCACCGTGATTGAACACTCCTGGATGTAGTGTCGTAGCTTGCGGGAAGCCATGAAGACTGCGTATGCTATCTTTTGGTAGTGGGGGTACCGGGATTTGCATGGTGTGAGGACAGTAGATACATAGTATACTGGTTTTTGAAGTGGGAATTTGTGTCCGTCCTGTTCTCGTTCGACGACGAGCACGGCGCTCACCACTTGATGTGTTGCCGATATGTATAGCAACATGGGTTCACCCGCGTTTGGTGCGGCCAGGATTGGATTGCTTGCTAGGAGGGTCTTTATTTCCTCCAGACCGGCAGTCACCGCGTCTGTCCATTCGAAGTTATCCGTGCGCCGTAAGAGGCGATAGAGTGGTAGTCTGTTTTCTCCTAGTCTGGAGATAAAGCGGCTTAGTGCTGCCACGCATCCCGCCAGCTTTTGGACCTGTTTAAGGTCTGTTGGTGTAGCCAACTATGACAGAGCTCGGATTTTAGCCGGATTTGCTTCGATTCCTCTATTGGAAACGATGAAGCCCGGCAGTTTTCCAGCGGGGACGCCGAATACACACTTTTCCGGGTTAAGCTTAATGTCGTATGCCCGGAGGTTGTCAAACGTAAGACGTAAATCGTCTATTAGTGTTTCGACATACCTAGTTTTGATGACGACATCATCGACGTAAGCTTCTACCGTTTTGCCGATCTGTTTCTCCAGGCATGTTTGAATCATGCGTTGGTATGTCGCGCCGGCGTTCTTGATCCCGAAGGGCATAGTGTTGAAGCAGAATGGCCCGTATGGGGTAATAAATGATGTTGCAGCTTGATCGCATTCCTTCATTTTTGATTTGATGGTATCCGGAATATGCATCAAGGAAATACAGTGAGTCGTGTCCTGCGGTGGCGTCAATAATTTGATCAATCCGGGGAAGCGGAAAAGGATCCTTAGGGCAAGCCTTGTTGAGATCCTTGAAATCAACACATAGGCGCCAGGATTTATCCTTCTTTGGTACCATCACCAGGTTTGCCAGCCAGTCCGGATGCTTGATTTCTCTAATGAATCCGGCGTCAATGAGCTTGGCCAGCTCCTCCCCCATGGCTTGTCGCTTGGGTTCGGAAAAGCGCCGCAATGTTTGCTTGACTGGTTTAAATCCCTTCAATATGTTGAGGCTATGTTCGGCCAACTTGCGCGGGATCCCTGGCATATCTGAAGGGTGCCAGGCAAATATGTCCCAATTTTCGCGCAGGAATTCTCGTAGTGCAGCGTCAACTATTGGGTTCAGCTGAGCTTCGATAGATGTTGTCTTCTTGGGGTCCGTTGGGTGGACCTGGAATTTGACTATTTCTTATGCTGGTTTGAATGAGGTGGATTTGGAGCGTTTGTCGAGGATCACATCATCCCTGTCCACTGTGGAGCGTAGTGCGGTTAATTCTTCGGCCGCGAGGGCTTCGGAAAGCGCTTCCAGGGCGAGGGATGCGGTTTTGTTTTCAGCGCGGAGTGCTATGTCCGGATCACTTACGAGAGTGATTATACCGTTTGGTCCGGGCATTTTGAGCTTTACCCATAGTGAGGTATAGCTTGGAAGCGTGTAAAAGCATCCCGCCCCAACAGGGCGTGATATCCGCTGCTGAAATGGGCCACTTGGAAGGTTATTTCTTCGGACCGATAGTTCTCCGGCGTGCCGAATACCACATCAAGTGTGATTTTGCCCGCGGACTGCGCCTCCCGACTAGGAATAATTCCCCGGAAGGTTGTGTTAATTTTCTTGATACGGCTCCTGTCTATTTCCATTTTATGGAGTGTATCCTCATAAATGAGATTTAGTCCGCTGCCGCCGTCCATGAGGACCTTGGTGAGTCGAAACCCATCCACGATCGGGCTGAGGACTAACGCGGCTGGTGCTCGTGTTGTTCTGTACTTTGGTTCGTCACCGGCGTTGAATGTTATAGCCGTGTCGTTCCATGGGATTATTATAGCAATTTGGCAGACTTCGTCGAGCTTGCGAAGTGCCCTTTTGTGCTTGTTATTTGAAGAGAATGTCTCAAAGACTGTCAATACTCTTAGTTCGTCGACTTCTGGGGGGGTGCTGTTCCGGGGCGTCCTTGATAAGGATGTCCTCGCCGCTCTTGGCTACCTGGCGTACTATCCAACATGCTCTAAGGCTGTGGGTTACCACGGTATCTGTTTGTTGTATGTATTTTGCATGGGCCATCGAGCCACCCCTCCAGAACGGTACCGTCCCGTATAGCGGCTTTGTGTTTTTTGACTGTTGGACTAGGCGTGCCACGAGGGTGCGCCCTTTTCGCCTGTAGGGGGAGTTGGGTTGGGACTGACGGTTCCTAGCGAGCTGCCCGAGTTTCCCAGGCGCTCTCCATCATGCAGTACTTTTGTACGATGGTTGCTTAGTCAGCGAATCTCAGTATGTGGCGGCGATTGATGGCGTTGAGGATTCCTTCGTCCGCGCAATTTTTGCAAAATGCTGATATTGCGTCCTCGTCACGGCAATCTTTTACCTTGTCCTTGTCAAGGAGGAATCTGGCCCAGAAGTGGTGGACCTTTTCCTGAGACTGCTATTTTGTGCTCATGAGAGCGTCTATGTCTGGGTGGGTGGGTGGAATTAAATCCGAACCCCGACCTGACCGATTATCCGGAGTCTGACGACCTTCCGAACTTGACAGTCCGGGTTCTGGAATATCTTCCGATTGTTTGGGACCGCCTTTCGATGCTATGTTCGGAGGGCTGGTCGCATCCTTTTGCGGGTGAGTATCCGGCTCTTCATGAACGGCGATCCGAACATAGTCCGTCTTCGATATAGAAGAAGACTCGCCGTCCTGTCCCACGACTACCGCAATCTGGTGGGTGATCGGTGGAGTTTCGGTTTCTCCCTGGTCGGTTTTAGGCCCGATCTGATCGTAATCGGTGGCGATTCCCAAAGCGGCGATGCGATCTAGGAGCTCGTTTAAGGACGAAAACTCAATCGGATCCATCTTCTTGGAGTGCTCGGAGTTGATGCGAAGGGGATTTTCAATGGCCCGAGAGGTCATCGTTGGCTCCACGGTCGAACGGGCGATCATAGTAAAGTCGCCCAGCCGGAGGGTTTGGCCCGGGGCCAGAACTACCCCGGCGGTGATGTTGTCTTTAAGGACAAGGCGGGCCATCGAGCCTTTCATCGACGGCACAGTGGAACTCTCAATTAAAGCACCAATGTCGGTGTCAAAACCGGCGGATCTTGGGTAGGGGGTCCCGAACTGTGCGTCTAGGATCGATGGTAACAGGAGACGGGGGACACGATGTTTACTTAGGTTCGGGCCCTCTCAATGGAGGTAATACCCTACTTCCTGCTTGATTGATCTTGATGAATATGAGTATTATAAGAGTTGATCTACCTCGAGATCGTAATGGCTAAACCCTAGAAGTCTAGCCTATATGACTATGGTAATGTGTATCTGTCCTTTCCGGACTAACCCCTCCGGTTTATATAGACACCGGGGGGATCTAGGGTTTACATAGAGTCGGTTACATAAGAAGGAATCTTCATAGTTGGTCGCCAAGCTTGCCTTCCACGCCAAGGAGAGTCCAATCCGGACACGAGTATGATCTTCGGTCTTCATGTTTTCCCAGCCCATCAGTCCGTCCCATGGATCACAGGCCAGACGCCCGAGGACCCCTCAGTCCAGGACTCCCTCACCCACAGAAGGTTCATGGACCTCTCGGTGGTGTACACCAATGTCCCCGTCTGGGCGGAGCACTCCATCCACATCATGGAGCTGTTGGTTGCCGAGGAGAAGTACAAGGTGGTCGGGTTCGACCTCGAGTACACCCACGCTCGTGTCGGGTCTCGTCCCAAGGTCGCCGTCGCCCAGATGTGCGTGTGCCACCACATCCTCGTCTACCACTACTGCCTGGCCACATGACCTTGCGAGCGTTTCACCAGGTTTGTCAACATCCCCCACTACATGTTCGCTATGGTGGACATCACCAACGATGTAAAGATGCTCGAGAATTCGGGCATCGCCTGCCAGAATCTTATCGACATCCAGGGCCAATACAAGATCAGGGGCAGGAAGCAGCATGAGAAGGACTCACTGGTTCACCTCGTCGAGGCCATCATCGACCCCTACTACAGAGACATGAAGGATTCGTGCAACAAGGACAAGCATGCCTGGCACTCGGCTTGGATGGAGAAACTCGACAAACCTCACGTCGTGTACGCGGCCAAGGAGGCGTACACGAGCTACGACATGTATAGGCGGATCGTTGACACGAGGAAGTCCCTCCTTCCACAAAACGGCCAAGGATCCAGCCGGAAGCAGAGCAATGGCAAGCGTCGTCGCAATAATAAGTAGATGATTACATCCTCGTTTCACCTACTTTAGTATGCATGTAATTGCTTTCTTTGGTGTGTGGAAAAGTTATGTGTGTAGTCACTTGTGTAATTGTATGCTTAATTTGGTTATGCAATGCCGTCTTTTTAAGTATATATGTTGATGCTCTGTAGACAAAGCGTAGATGTTGTGCGGACAAAGAAAACCACATCGCACACGGACTAAACAATGGAACCCGTCGGTGATGTTTTCATCAATCACTCACAATTGTATACCAGCAATCGTTTGCTCACAACACACAAGGCTTGTTAGTAGTAATTGTCTGTGTTGTTATCGGTCTTCGCACACGTCTCCGATTACAGGCCTGTTTGCCGCGTATCACACATATCTTGTTAAGTTGAACCGTTTATGTTCTCATGTCTCAACGCAAACAGTTCATCCGAGTGAACTGCATGCCGTATATCGCACACACCTTTGATCTGGCTGAACGTTTCTTTTGTGTTCCCTAATCACAAACAGTTCATCTGAGTGAACCGTATGCTGTGTATCGCACACGCCTTCACCTGGCTGCCCGTTTCTTTTGTTCCTCCTCATCGCAAACAGTTAATTGAACTAAACCATATGCCCTTCATCGCACACGCAACAAAAACCTGAACCGTGTTTGATGCATCCGTCATCGCAAACATTTTATACATTTCTCACGGTTTTCATAGAGAACCGTTTGCGATTATGGCATCACACATAGTTTCTCGAAGGGTCTCTGATCGTAGTGTCACGTTAGCAGCATTCTGCAGTAGTGGTTGCTCCGGTTTGTGAGGGGTGTGTGTCCAAACATTCGTCAAACATGCCAATTTTTTTACCACATCATCTTGGTGGCATGACATTACATCAAGCAAGGTTTCATGTGTTTCTGATATTTTATTATTTTTTGGAATTAAAATTCCATGTCACTCAACTCATATATTTGCATGTGTCCATGTCGAGAGACAAATATGTTTGAAAATTCCTTCTAATTTACTGCACATGGAATTAACTCGCACACAAGTACACAAATATGATTTTTCAAAACATTTTGGTTAGGCGTTGCATGTAGATGTAGTTCAAATTTGAATCACGGTCATTACATAGCTAGAAAATAACTTAAATGTCTTTAAAAGGTCGACTGACCCCTGGAATTTTCCAAAATTTCACATTACAGTTGTAGTAGTGCATGTTAGACATAGAAAAAAATTGAAGGCCTTAAGAGGAAGCTATCTCCCATTCTTCCTCAAACATGCGTTGTTCCCTCTCGGAACCACGAGACTTCTGGTGAGTTGCTCTGGTTTGTGAGGGGTGTGTGTCCAAACTTTCGTCAAACATGCCAATTTTTTTACCACATCATCTTGGTGGCATGACATTACATCAAGCAAGGTTTCATGTGTTTCTGATATTTTTTAATTTTTTGGAATTAAAATGTCATGCCACTCCATGCATACATATGCATGTGTCCATGTCGTGAGACAAATATGTTTGAAAATTCCTTCTAATTTATTGCACATGAAATTAACTCGCACACAAGTACACAAATATGATTTTTCGAACCGTTATGGTTAGCCGTTGCATGTAGATGTAGTTCAAATTTGAATTACAGTCATTAAATTGCTAGAAAATCACTTAAATGTCTTTAAAAGGTCAAATGACCCCTATAAATTTCCAAATTTTCACATTACTGTTGTAGTAGTGCACGTTAGACGTAGAAAAAAATTGAAGGCCGTAAGAGGAACCTATCTCCCGTTCGTCATCAAACATGCATTGTTCCCTCTCAGAACCACGAGCCTTCTAGTGAGTTGCTCCGGTTTGTGAGGGGTGTGTGTCCAAACTTTCATGAAACATGCCAACTTTTACCACATCATCTTGGTGGCATGACATTACATCAAGCAAGGTTTCATGTGTTTTTGATATTTTTTAATTTTTTGGAATTAAAATGTCATGCCACTCTATGCATACATATGCATGTGTCCATGTCGTGAGACAAATATGTTTGAAAATTCCTTCTAATTTACTGCACATGGAATTAACTCACGCACAAGTACACAAATATGATTTTTCGAACCGTTATGGTTAGCCGTTGCATGTAGATGTAGTTCAAATTTGAATTACGGTCATTAAATGGCTAGAAAATCACTTAAATGTCTTTAAAAGGTCAAATGACCCCTAGAATTTTCCAAAATTTCACATTACAGTTGTAGTAGTGCATGTTACACGTAGAAAAAAATTGAAGGCCGTAAGAGGAAGCTATATGTCTCCCGTTCGTCATCAAACATGCATTGTTCCCTCTCGGAACTACGAGCCTTCTAGTGAGTTGCTCCGGTTTGTGAGGGGTGTGTGTCCAAACTTTCGTCAAACAAGCCAATTTTTTTACCACATCATCTTGGTGGAATGACATTACATCAAGCAAGGTTTCATGTGTTTCTGATATTTTATTAATTTTTTGGAATTAAAATGCCATGTCACTCCATGCATACATATGCATGTGTCCATGTCATGAGACAAATATGTTTGAAAATTCCTTCTAATTTACTGCACATGGAATTAACTCGCACACAAGTACACAAATATGATTTTTTTTCAAACCGTTTTGGTTAGGCGTTGCATGTAGATGTAGTTCAAATTTGAATTACGGTCATTAAATGGCTAGAAAATCACTCAAATGTCTTTAAAAGGTCAAATGACCCCTAGAAGTTTCCGAAATTTCACATTACAGTTGTAATAGTGCATGTTAAACATAGAAAAGAATTGAAGGCCATAAGAGGAAGCTATCTCCCGATCGTCATCAAACATGCATTGTTCCCTCTCGGAACCACGAGTTTTCTAGTGAGTTGCTCCGGTTTGTGAGGGGTGTTTGTCCAAACTTTCGTCAAACATGCCAAATTTTTTACCACATCATCTTGGTGGCATGACATTACATCAAACAAGGTTTCATGTGTTTCTGATATTTTTTAAATTTTTTGGAATTGAAATGCCATGTCACTATGCTTAATTGTGTCATAGCTGTTAGACCAATATGTCTGAAAATTCCTTCCAATTTACTGCACATGGAATTAAATCGCACACAAGTACACAAAATATGAGTTTTCGAACCGTTATGGTTAGCTGTTTCATGTACATGTAGTTCAAATTTCAATTACGGAAATTAAATGGCTAGAAAATCACTTAAATGTCTTAAAAGGTCAAATGACCCCTGAAATTTTCCAAAATTTGACATGACAGTTGTATTAGTACTACAAAATTTCTCGTACATTTAAAACACCATCTGTTGCCAGTTTACTACAAATTCGTGTGTCACAGCTAATAAAAAATATCTACAACATCACACACAGTAGTTTTCTAGGAACCGTTTGCGATGAAAATATCTGGGTCTATTTAAGTCTCCATCCTTAAGCTTCGCCGGCCCGTTTGCTCCAGTGCCGGCAACCCCCGAATCCACGAATCCCGATCCCCTTTCTCGCACCCCCTTCTTGCAAAGATGATATCGTGGAAATGCTTCGTGAATGCCCATACGATGGCTGCGCCCCCCCCCCCACCCCCGAGCGCCGCCGCCTACGCCGAGAGTGTCGCCGCGTCCGCATTGAGTGTGGCCGCATCCGCCGAGAGGGCGTCTGCGGCAGCCGACAGGGCAGCTGTAGTAGCTGAGACGGCTGCAGCTGCTGCTGCGACGGCGGGTGCAAACGCTGAGAGCGCTCGAGCTGCCGTCCGTGTCGCTGATGTCGCCCTGGCCCGGGTCGAGGCCATCCATGCCAAGATCGAGGATGCAGACGCCAAGATATTCCGGGCCACCTCGGACTCCAGCATGCAACCCACGTCCGAAAAGGTGGCGGTGGCCATGGAGCACCTACTTCCTCATGAGGTCGCCGAGCGGGAGCTGGAGATGAAGGAGGTTGCGGAGATCGAGGAGCGCCGGGAGGAGGATTTGCGCGTGGCCGAGGTCGAGGTGGAGAAGAGTCTGTCCGTCGAGGAATCGGCGGTGGAGTACCAACGAGAGCTCTGGCGCAGCCACAACTACGAGTACTACAACCTTGAGGGCGGCGCCGAGGACGAGGATGAGTACGAGGACGCGGTCGACTTCAGCAGGGGGGACGCGGAGTCCACCAACGGCAGCATGTCGCCAGGACAAGTCATCGACGTCTCATCTCACACCGGCGATGCATAGGCCGGCGCAGCGGTTGATTTGTTAAAATTATGCGTACTTAGGCTTTCTTTTTAATGCTGGTCTTTTGTTAGAGCAATGTTTAGGTCAACTAGCTCTGTTTAATTAATAAAATTGCTCAATTTAGTTAGTGTGGTCTGTCTGTTGTATGCTCTTTTGTGTGCCTAAATTAGCAAGAGATGTTAAATTATGCAATGACGTACCCGGGGAAATTTCCACCAAAATTTGAATTATCAAACTCATCCCATGCTCATAAAGCAGAAGAATCATTTGCGATGCACACAATCGTTCAAAGTGAATGGTCCAACGGCACCGCGTGCAAAGTTTCCCTCCACATTTCCAAAATTTTGGCCTACCGCCAAAATATCTAACCCCGCCCCCCTCCACCCTTCCCCATCCCCTTTTCTCCCCGACCACAAGTCACATTTCCCTTGTTTCCTCCTTCCTTCCTTCCTTCCTTCCTTCCTTCCTAAGCTATAGCCGCTTCCTCCCTCTCGCCGTCTCGCGTCCTACCACTGGGTCGCCATGGTCTTCTTCAAAGACCTCTCCAGTGGTTCCTCCTCCGGCGACGACTCCTTCACCACCCGGGTATGCCTCTCTTCTCCCTCTCGGGCTATGACTTGGAATGAAGGATTTTTACCCGACGGTCAATTTGAGTCATTTCTTCCTCTTGTAGCTCCCTAGGACCATCAGTGGCAACGAATGGAGCGGTGTGGCTGAAGATCTATCTGCTCGTTGTCACCATCAATCTCCATCCGTGAAGCTAGTTGCGTTTGAATCTGTGGACAGTGGGAGGAAGTTTCTGGCATGTGCAGAGAAGGTTAGACCCTCTTTCGTTGTTACAAATCATTTGTTAGATGTGATTCAGACACTGTCGCGGCCCCAACCCATTCATACCACACCTTCAACCAAACGCATCCTAAGACAGTGTCACAGTTTGTACCTAGTATCTTAAATTGTTGCCATCTCATCAGTGGTGCCATTAGAAAATTATTTGGCACCGCTTCACCAGTTTGTGCAGCCATCTTTGGTCCACACATCCGAGCAGCCAAGTAAAAAAATACTAAATCTTTATGGCACGAAGGAACTGGGCATCGGAGCAACTATGTGCTCCGGAGTCCGGGTCCCTGGGTTTTTTTTCACTACATCGGCTCGCCACTGCAGGGCACCGGTGTGAGATGTAGCAACAGTTGTCTTTACCCCAGTTTTGGCATACATAGTGGACGGCCTTAGTGCTATTTGTTCTATGTTACTAAATTTGTGCATGTACACACCTGTTAGTATCAATTTGCTGTCATCCAAACACTGTCTCTATGTTGTTGCAGTTATATTTACCTTCCTCATAAAATGTTCAATTTGTTATTTATTGTACATGAGTAAGAACTTGTAGCATTGTTGTAGTTAATTATAGCTTCTGATGTTCCAGAATTTGGTTGTTGTCTCAGTAGCAATTAATTCATTTGCACATTGATCTTTTTGAGAAGATATATCATAATTAACATGTTTCTTCAGTTTTTCAAAATAAGCATTGGTGATTTTCTATGTTGCTATAAACCCATTTCCCCTACAATTGTTACTGATCTAGTTTTAAATATTATAGGATGAACGAAAGTGTTCTTACCTAGAGTGGGTTGATCAAGAGTGGCCACAGTCTTTGAAGATGTGCCTAGCGAAGCTCTGGAGCATGTATGAGGAAGAGAACAGACGTAGGCTTAGATAAACTGTTGTCAACGCTGAAGAATATTTGAAGATGCGGGATAAAAAGTTGAAGGTGGAGAATGAGCTCAGATTTTTTAAATCAGACTTCGCTAAGATGGTGTTGGCGACGGAGGAGGCACTTTCCCAGTTGGCCCGTGCAAAACAGGTTCTTACTACACAGAAAGCAGAGGTGGATAAGACGAGCCTCGATGATCTTGATTAGGGAAATGCATATATTGTTCTTATGAAGTTGAACTAGCTATATGTTGTATTGTGTTGTTTTCATGTAGCTATCTTATGGTGATATTATAATATATTTATGTGCCTGATATGAAATTGGCAAACAGTTGTTCGACATGAAATGTGAATTTGCGTAATAGTGGAATTATTAATTTTAAACTAATAAACCTGCTAAATGTGTCATGGACCTTTGCAAATGGTTCTTGCAGTAAAAGCGCTTGCGATGGATAGCGCAATGCCACACAGTTTTCTTCATCAAATCGTGTGTGATGTAGTTGATAAAAGCAAACAGTTAACCGAGGCAGACCATGTGTTATAGTTACACCTTTCACACACGAGACTACACATAAAACAATGTGGGATGTACAGATGAACGGAAACATTTTCCCTGGATTGACTGTGTGGGATGTACATAAGAACGGAAAGGTATTCCTTGGATTGACTGTGTGTGATATACATACCTACGAAAATGTTTTTCTGGGATTCATCGTGTGGGATGTACATACCTACGGAAATGTTTTTCCGGGATTCACTGTGTGGGATGTGCATACCTACAGAAATGTTTTTCTGGGATTCACCGTGTGGGATGTACATACCTACAGAAATGTTTTTCTGGGATTCACCGTGTGGGATGTCATACCTACAGAAATGTTTTTCTGGGATTCAACGTGTGGGATGTACATACCTATGGAAATGATTGGGTTTCGATGCCGCGCCCGATCGCACACGACCCCAGCCTATGTCCCAGGAGGGCCTATCTCCGACAATTTCTATGTCGTGTGGGAAGGACCCCCCCTATCGCCCACACTCACTTGGCGACAGTTCCAAATGCCGTCGCGGAAAGGGATTAAAATTGTTTGTATAGCACCGACGCGTACCAGTGCTCACCCATCGTCGTTGGCCACCATCCCCACAGTTTCTCTCCCTTGGCCCGTGGATCCATCTCTTCCATGGCCACCTCCCACACTGTCTCCTCCTTCCCCCATCTCATCACTAGGGAAGACAAGGCAAGCAGGAGGGAGATCGACCATGTAGGTCAGATCCATCCACCACGACCTCGACAGAGATGGCCCAGTGGATGGAGCGGACCTATAAATTGTGAAACCAAGGTAGTCTTCCTTGATTTCCTTGACCATATTGGATTACCTTCCCTGATTTCCTTGATTCCTCACGCATAGGGCAGCAGGGCTCCAACCTTGTTCTCCTCTCCACGAGGGTCACACACAGGGCACCACCTACAAGTGAAGAGAAGACCACTGCTCCTCCAGGTCTGCTTCTTCCTACTCTTCGAGGTCCCTCTCCCCCTCTCATGCTCTGCCTGAATTAATGGCATTAGGTGTCACAACCAAACTAAAACTTTTTTTGTCTTCAAAGAGGAGAAAAGTGAATCTTTAATTAGGCGAGCTTACACCTACTGGTGCTATTTTATTTCTCTTGTTCTTGTGTGTGACAAGATCACTCTAGTAAGTACGATTTCCTTTGATTGTTCATCCTTCTCATGTAGGAGTAATAGGTTAACCAAACACACGGTTGCATGGCACCATGCTATAAGCCGTTCATTTCCATCTCCAAGACTCCAAGTGATGGCTCTCCATTCAGATGTATTCAGTGGTTTGGCTATTGTGGTCTTATACCTGAATCGTGCATCCTGTCTACCTACCCTATTGTCATCAACATAGTTGGGTTCAAGATTTAACAGACCTGAATTGTCAGCAAAAATCACCTGTCAATTACATGTAGTAGCTTAGGAAAATCCTCTTGAAAGTTGTTGACGTTCAACGTTAGTTTGATGGTGTTGGTATACCATGAGAATGCAGTTATTGTACACGTTTTAATTATGTTGTTAGTCTTTTTCATAATATTTCTCAAAGCAACTTGATGTAACCCGACCCTTCATGATTGCAGGGACCACTGTTATTATTGATGGACTTGGTGTGGCGATGTTAGGAGTTTGATGTAATGTTGTTACTGTCATGGTTCTCCATTTAGCTGTTACTCCTCTTGAGCTAAGATAAACACACACTCAACATTAAAAATAGTAAATCAAATTCCATTTTGTGGATTCATTTATAAGAATAGTAGATGGTTCTGTGTCAAGCTTTATATCTATTAATAGTTATTGATTCAGTTATAAGAATAGTTCAAGGTATGTACCAACACGCGACGAACAAGCATGTCAAGAGCAGGGTTTACTTCAAGGTATGTACCAACACTCTTCTACCTGGCACGGCAATAGCTTTTTCAGTCTATCCAACATCGTACCCTACACCACTGTCAACAAAGACTGTTCCTCATGGATGAAGGGTATCCAAAATTCATCTCTTCACCTGCAATGTCTCGGTAGTTACTTGCCGCTGCTGCTAAAAAACTTATGTTGTTGCTTGTTGGCATGTTCCTTGCTATCTTTTTATATATTTTTTATTTGTCGCTCATTCGCTATGTGAAGAATTTTATGTAGGTAGTCTTAATGTGTGTTTAGCTTTCAGTTTTTACTTCTACTTCATAGTGTGGAAGATCGTAAGAAAACATTGTTTGGTCTTTAACAGTTATCCTTAGAGTAAACAAGGGTAGTATTCGATGATATATTGTGAGTCACTGAAAATGTATACTGTTTTTTTCTTTAGGATATGGATGACTATCTGAAGGGATGTGATACGTCTCCAACGTATCTATAATTTATGAAGTATTCATGCTATTATATTATCATTCTTGGATGTTTTACAATCATTTTATAGCAACTTTATATCATTTTTGGGACTAACCTATTGACCCAGTGCTAGTTGCTGTTTTTTGCTTTTTTTTACATCGCACGAAATCAATATCAAACGGAGTCCAAACACCGCGAAACTTTTTGTGGATTTTTTATGGACCAGAAGACATCCATTGAGCCAGAGCGGCACCTGGGGTGCCCTGAGGGGGGCACAACCCACCAAGGCACGCCTGGGGGCCCAGGCGCGCCCAGGTGGGTTGTGCCCACCTCAGTGGCCTCCCGCACCCCCTCTTTGCCCTATAAATTCCCAAATATTCCAAAAACCCTCGAGGTAACCCTAGATCAGAAGTTCCACTGCTGCAAGGCTCTGTAGCCACAAAAACCAATCTAGACCCCGTTCCAGCACTCTGCCAGACGGGGAAATCATCATCGGTGGCCATCTTCATCATCCTGGCGGCCACCATGTTGAGGAGGGAGTAGTCCACCCTCGGGGCTGAGGGTTTGTACCAGTAGCTATGTGTTTAATCTCTCTCTCTCGTGTTATTGAGATGTCACGATCTTGATGTATCGCGGGCTTTGTTAATATAGCCGGATCATATGGTGTTTTCCCCTCTCTGTCTTGTTGTGATGAATTGAGTTTTTCCCTTTGAGATTTTGTTGTTGTCGGATTGAATACTTTGATGGATTTGAGAGCACTTGATATATGTCTTGCATATGAATACTCGTGGTGACAATGGGGTACCATATTGATTCACTTGATATGTGTTTTGGCACTCAACTCGCGGATTCCCGCGGTGACATTGGGGTAATCTATGCGTAGGGGTTGATGCACGTTCTCATCTTTTGTTTCTCCAGTAGAAATCTTGGGGCACTCTTTGAAGTTCTTTGTGTTGGATTGAGTATTATTAATCTGAAATTATTTGGTGTTATTTTAGTATGAACTCTTGGATAGATCGATCGGAAAGAATAGCTTCCAGGTGGTTTTGTACCCTACAAACGATTTCTTCGTATGTTCTCCACTAGATAGCAACTTTGGAGTGATTCTTTGTTGCGTGTTGAGGGATGGTTATATGATCCAATTATATTAGCATTGTTGAGATATTGCACTAGTGAAAGTACGGACCATAGGCCTCATTTTCAAGCATTGCAATACCGTTTTTGCTCCATTTTATCAATTGCTACCTTGCTATTTTTATTTATTCAGATTATAAAAATATATTTCTACCATCAATATTAAACTTTCATCACCATCTTTTCGACGAACTAATGCACCTATACAATTTTCCATTGTATTGGGTGTGTTGGGGACACAAGAGACTTTTTATTATTTGGTTGCAGGGTTGTTTGAGAGAGACTATCTTCATCCTACGCCTCCCACGGATTGATAAACCTTAGGTCATCCACTTGAGGGAAAATTGCTACTGTCCAACAAAACTCTGTGCTTGGAGGCCCAACACGTGTGTACAAGAATAAGACATCAGGATGCAGGTTTCTTACAAACTTAACAACGAGATACTAGGTGAAGAAATGCTCCCTACAAGGAGAGGTTGAGCAGCCTAGAGAATTTAGTACTGATCATGGTAAGGTTGACAAAGCCTGAATTCTCATTTTGATACACATTCAAAGATTACATGGTAGAATATATACTTGAAGTTGGCATGGAATATCAAAATTCAAAATAGACTTAGCCTATTACCTGTTTTGAAAAGCAGTGGGAATCGATTTCCTGAAGTCCTTGGTTGTCTATTTCCCTATCCATGCAACAATAAATGTTGAACAGAATGTTATCGCTCAAATATTGCAAGCATATATAGCTCAAATGCACAAGTATTAATTTCTTGTATGCACCAAAACAACAAGATAGCATGAACACGTATAGCTAGGGTATGCATTTTGTGTTGGGAATCGTTGCATGGAAAACAAAAAATTCTACACACACGCAATGATCTATCCATGGAGATGCATAGCCACGAGGGGGGAGTGTGTCTATGTACCCTCATAGACCGTAAGAGGAAGCGTTTATTCAACGTGGTTGATGTAGTTGTACACCTTCGCGAATCCGCCCGATCAAGTACCAAATGCACGGCACCTTCGCGTTCTCCACACGTTCAGCTCGGTGTCGTCCTCGCCATCCTGATCCAGCAAGCGGGACAAGGTAGTAGATAAGTTCCGTCAGCATAGCGCCATGGTGACGGTGGTGGTGAAGCAATCCCGCAGGGCTTCGCCTAAGCACTGCGACAATCTAAAGCGCAGGAGTAAACTAGAGGCGGAGGGGTGCCGACACACGGTGTGGAATAAGTTGTATCTTCTGTGGCACCCCTCCCCACATATATATAGGTGTGGGACGGGAGGAGGCAGCCCCTAGGGTTGTTGGAAATATGCCCTAGAGGCAATAATAAAATGGTTATTATTATATTTCTTTGTTCATGATAATTGTCTATTGTTCATGCTATAATTGTGTTATCCGAAAATCGTAATACATGTGTGAATACATAGACCACAACATGTCCCTAGTGAGCCTCTAGTTGACTAGCTCGTTGATCAACAGATAGTCATGGTTTCCTGACTATGGACATTGGATGTCATTGATAAAGGGATCACATCATTAGGAGAATGATGTGATGGACAAGACCCAATCCTAAGCATAGCACAAAAGATCGTGTAGTTCGTTTGCTAGAGCTTTTCCAATGTCAAGTATCATTTCCTTAGACCATGAGATCATGCAACTCCCGGATGCCGTAGGAGTGCTTTGGGTGTACCAAACGTCACAACATAACTGGGTGACTATAAAGGTGCACTACGGGTATCTCCGAAAGTGTCTGTTGGGTTGGCACGGATCGAGACTGGGATTTGTCACTCCGTATGACGGAGAGGTATCTCTGGGCCCACTCGGTAATGCATCATCATAATGATCTCAAAGTGCCCAAGTGGTTGGTCACGGGATCATGCATTACGGTACGAGTAAAGTGACTTGCCGGTAACGAGATTGAACAAGGTATTGGGATACCGACGATCGAATCTCGGGCAAGTAACATACCGATTGACAAAGGGAATTGTATACGGGATTGATTGAATCCTCAACATCGTGGTTCATCCGATGAGATCATCGAGGAACATGTGGGAGCCAACATGGGTTTCCAGATCCCGCTGTTGGTTATTGACCGGAGAGTCGTCTCGGTCATGTCTGCATGTCTCCCGAACCCGTAGGGTCTACACACTTAAGGTTCGGTGACGCTAGGGTTGTAGAGATATTAGTATGCGGAAACCCGAAAGTTGTTCGGAGTCCCGGATGAGATCCCGGACGTCACGAGGAGTTCCAGAATGGTCCGGAGGTGAAGAATTATATATAGGAAGTCCAGTTTCGGCCACCGGGAAAGTTTCGGGGGTTATCGGTATTGTACCGGGACCACCGGAAGGGTCCCGGGGGTCCACCGGGTGGGGCCACCTATCCCGAAGGGCCCCATGGGCTGAAGTGGGAAGGGAACCAGCCCCTGGTGGGCTGGTGCGCCCCCCATGGGCCTCCCCCTGCGCCTAGGGTTGGAAACCCTGGGGGGGCGCCCCACCTGGCTTGGGGGGCAAGTTTCCCCCCTTGGCCGCCCCCCCCCCCCTTGTAGATGGGATCCCAGGGCCGGCGCCCCCCCCAGGAGGCCTATATATAGTGGGGGGGAATGAGGGCAGCAGTACCCTAACCCCTGGCGCCTCCCTCTCCCTCCCGTGACACCTCTCCCTCCCGCTTGCGCTTGGCGAAGCCCTGCCGGGATCCCCGCTACTTCCACCACCACGCCGTCGTGCTGCTGGATCTCCATCAACCTCTCCTTCCCCCTTGCCGGATCAAGAAGGAGGAGACGTCGCTGCTCCGTACGTGTGTTGAACGCGGAGGTGCCGTCCATTCGGCGCTCGGTCATCGGTGATTTGGATCACGACGAGTACGACTCCATCAACCCCGTTCACTTGAACGCTTCCGCTCACGATCTACAAGGGTATGTAGAGGCACTCCTTCCCTCTCATTGCTAGTAAACTCCATAGATGGATCTTGGTGATGCGTAGAAAATTTCAAAATTCTGCAACGATCTCCAACAGTGGCATCATGAGCCAGGCCTATGCGTAGTTACTATGCACGAGTAGAACACAAAGCAGTTGTTGGCGTAGATGTTGTCAATTTTTCTTGCCACTACTAGTCTTATCTTGTTTCGGAGGTATTGTGGGATGAAGCGGCCCAGACCGACCTTACACGTACGCTTACGTGAGACAGGTTCCACCGACTGACATGCACTAGTTGCATAAGGTGGATAGCGGGCGTCTGTCTATCCCACTTTAGTCGGAATGGATTCGATGAAAAGGGTCCTTATGAAGGGTAAATAGAAATTGGCATATCACGTTGTGGTTTTACGTAGGTAAGAAACGTTCTTGCTAGAAACCTATAGAAGCCACGTAAAAACTTGCAACAACAATTAGAGGACGTCTAACTTGTTTTTGCAGCATGTGCCTTGTGATGTGATATGGCCAAAAAGGATGTGATGAATGAGATATATGTGATGTATGAGATTGATCATGTTCTTTTAATAGGAATCACGACTTGCATGTCGATGAGTATGACAACCGGCAGGAGCCATAGGAGTTGTCTTTATTTTTTGTATGACCTGCGTGTCATTGAATAACGCCATGTAAATTACTTTACTTTATTGCTAAACACGTTAGCCACAGAAGTCGAAGTAATCGTTGGCGTGACAACTTCATGAAGACACGATGATGGAGATCATGATGATGGAGATCATGATGATGGAGATCATGGTGTCATGCCGGTGACGAAGATGATCATGGCGCCCCGAAGATGGAGATCAAAGGAGCAAAATGATATTGGCCATATCATGTCACTATTTGATTGCATGTGATGTTTATCATGTTTTACATCTTATTTGCTTAGAACGACGGTAGTAAGTAAGATGATCCCTTATAATAATTTCAAGAAAGTGTTCACCCTAACTGTGCACCGTTGCGAAGGTTCGTTGTTTCGAAGCACCACGTGATGATCGGGTGTGATAGATTCTAACGTTCGCATACAACGGGTGTTGACGAGCCTAGCATGTACAGACATGGCCTCGGAACACACGCAATACACTTAGGTTGACTTGACGAGCCTAGCATGTACAGACATGGCCTCAGAACACGGAAGACCGAAAGGTCGAGCATGAGTCGTATAGAAGATACGATCAACATGAAGATGTTCACCGATCTTGACTAGTCCATCTCACGTGATGATCGGACACGGCCTAGTTGACTCGGATCATGTTTCACTTAGATGACTAGAGGGATGTCTATCTGAGTGGGAGTTCATTGAATAATTTGATTAGATGAACTTAATTATCATGAACTTAGTCTAAAATCTTTACAATATGTCTTGTAGATCAAATGGCCCATGTTGCCCTGAACTTCAACGCGTTCCTAGAGAAAACCATGCTGAAAGATGATGGCAGCAACTATACGGACTGGGTCCGGAACCTGAGGATCATCCTCATAGCTGCCAAGAAAGATTATGTCCTAGAAGCACCGCTAGGTGAAGCACCCATCCCAGAAAACCAAGACGTTATGAATGCTTGGCAATCATGTGCTGATGATTACTCCCTCGTTCAGTGCGGCATGCTTTACAGCTTAGAACCGGGGCTCCAAAAGCGTTTTGAGAAACATGGAGCATATGAGATGTTCGAGGAGCTGAAAATGGTTTTCCAAGCTCATGCTCGGGTCGAGAGATATGAAGTCTCCGACAGGTTCTTCAGTTGTAAAATGGAGGAAAATAGTTCTGTCAGTGAGCACATACTCAAAATGTCTGGGTTACACAATCGCTTGTCTCAGCTGGGAGTTAATCTCCCAGATAACGCGGTCATTGACAGAATCCTTCAGTCGCTTCCACCAAGCTACAAGAGCTTTGTGATGAACTTCAATATGCAGGGGATGGAAAAGACCATTCCTGAGGTATATTCAATGCTGAAATCAGCGGAGGTGGAGATCAAAAAGGAACATCAAGTGTTGATGGTGAATAAAACCACTAAGTTCAAGAAAGGCAAGGGTAAGAAGAACTTCAAGAAGGACGGCAAGGGAGTTGCCGCGCCCGGTAAGCCAGTTGCCGGGAAGAAGTCAAAGAATGGACCCAAGCCTGAGACTGAGTGCTTTTATTGCAAGGGAAGTGGTCACTGGAAGCGGAACTGCCCCAAATACTTAGCGGACAAGAAGGCCGGCAACACCAAAGGTATATGTGATATACATGTAATTGATGTGTACCTTACCAGTACTCGTAGTAGCTCTTGGGTATTTGATACCGGTGCGGTTGCTCATATTTGTAACTCAAAACAGGAGCTGCGGAATAAGCGGAGACTGGCGAAGGACGAGGTGACGATGCGCGTCGGGAATGGTTCCAATGTCGATGTGATCGCCGTCGGCACGCTGCCTCTACATTTACCTACGGGATTAGTTTTAAACCTCAATAATTGTTATTTAGTGCCAGCTTTGAGCATGAACATTGTATTAGGATCTCGTTTAATTCGAGATGGCTACTCATTTAAATATGAGAATAATGGTTGTTCTATTTATATGAGAGATATGTTTTATGGTCATGCCCCGCAGGTCAATGGTTTATTCTTAATGAATCTCGAACATGATGTTACACATATTCATAGTGTGAATACCAAAAGATGTAAAGTTGATAACGATAGTCCCACATACTTGTGGCACTGCCGCCTTGGTCACATTGGTGTCAAACGCATGAAGAAGCTCCATGCAAATGGACTTTTGGAGTCTCTTGATTACGAATCATTTGACACGTGCGAACCATGCCTCATGGGTAAGATGACCAAGACTCCGTTCTCCGGAACAAAGGAGCGAGCAACCAACTTATTGGAAATCATACATACCGATGTGTGCGGTCCAATGAGTGTTGAGGCTCGCGGTGGCTATCGTTATGTTCTCACTCTCACTGATGACTTAAGTAGATATGGGTATGTCTACCTAATGAAACACAAATCTGAAACCTTTGAAAAGTTCAAGGAATTTCAGAGTGAGGTTGAGAATCAACGTGACAGGAAAATAAAGTTCTTATGATCAGATCGTGGAGGAGAATATTTGAGTCACGAATTTGGCACACACTTAAGGAAATGTGGAATCGTTTCACAACTCACGCCGCCTGGAACACCTCAGCGAAATGGTGTGTCCAAACGTCGTAATCCACTCTATTGGATATGGTGCGATCTATGATGTCTCTTACCGATCTACCGCTCTCATTTTGGGGCTATGCTTTAGAGACTGCCGCATTCACTTTAAATAGGGCTCCGTCGAAATCCGTTGAGACGACACCGTATGAATTATGGTTTGGGAAGAAACCTAAGCTGTCGTTTCTAAAATTTTGGGGATGCGATGCTTACGTCAAGAAACTTCAACCTGAAAAGCTCGAACCCAAGTCGAAAAAATGCGTCTTCATAGGATACCCTAAGGAAACCATTGGGTATACCTTCTACCTTAGATCCGAAGGCAAAATCTTTGTTGCCAAGAACGGGTCCTTTCTGCAAAGAGTTTCTCTCGAAAGAAATAAGTGGGAGGAAAGTGGAAATTGATGAGGTGATAGTCACCCCTTCCGAACCGGAAAGTAGCGCAGCGCGGGAAGATGTTCCTGTGGTACCTACACCGACTGGGGAGGAAGTTAATGATGATGATCATGAAGCTTCAGATCAAGTTACTGCTGAACTTCGTAGGTCCACAAGGACACGTTCCGCACCAGAGTGGTACGGCAACCCTGTCCTGGAAACCATGTTGTTAGACAACGGTGAACCTTCGAACTATGAAGAAGCAATGGCGGGCCCAGATTCCGACAAATGGCTAGATGCCATGAAATCCGAGACAGGATCCATGTATGAAAACGAAGTATGGACTTTGACTGACTTGTCCGATGATCGGCGAGCGATAGAAAACAAATGGATCTTTAAGAAGAAGACAGACGCGGATGGTAATGTGACCATCTATGAGGCTCGACTTGTCGCTAAGGGTTATCGACAAGTTCAAGGGGTTGACTACGATGAGACATTCTCACCCGTAGCAAAGCTGAAGTCCGTCCGAATCATGTTAGCAATTGCCGCATACTATGATTATGAGATATGGCAGATGGACGTCAAAACGGCATTCCTTAACGGCTTTCTTAAGGAAGAATTGTATATGATGCAGCCGGAAGGTTTTGTCGATCCTAAGAATGCTAACAAGGTATGCAAGCTCCAGCGCTCCATCTATGGGCTGGTGCAAGCATCTCGGAGTTGGAACATTCGATTTGATGAGATGACATATGGGTTTACACAAACTTATGGAGAAGCCTGTGTTTACAAGAAAGTGAGTGGGAGCTCTGTAGCATTTCTCATATTATATGTGGATGACATACTATTGATGGGAAATGATATAGAATTCTTGGAAAGTATAAAGGCCTATTTGAATAAGTGTTTTTCAATGAAGGACCTTGGAGAAGCTGCTTATATATTAGGCATCAAGATTTATAGAGATAGATCAAGACGCCTCATTGGTCTTTCACGGAGTCCGTACCTTGACAAGATATTGAAGAAGTTCAATATGGATCAGTCCAAGAAGGGGTTCTTGCCTGTGTTGCAAGGTGTGCAATTGAGCACGACTCAATGCCCGACCACGGCAGAAGATAGAGAAAAGATGAGTGTCATCCCCTATGCCTCGGCCATAGGGTCTATTATGTATGCCATGCTGTGTACCAGACCTGATGTAAACCTTACCGTAAGTTTGGTAGGAAGGTACCAAAGTAATCCCGGCATGGAACACTGGACAGCGGTCAAGAATATCCTGAAGTACCTGAAAAGGACTAAGGATATGTTTCTCGTTTATGGAGGTGACGAAGAGCTCGTCGTAAAGGGTTACGTCGACGCTAGCTTCGACACAGATCTCGATGACTCTAAGTCACAAACCGGATACGTGTATATTTTGAATGGAAGGGCAGTAAGCTGGTGCAGTTGCAAGCAAAGCGTCGTGGCGGGGTCTACTTGTGAAGCGGAGTACATGGCGGCCTCAGAGGCAGCGCAAGAAGCAATCTGGATGAAGGAGTTCATTACTGACCTAGGGGTGATTCCCACTGCGTCGGGCCCGATGACTCTCTTCTGTGACAACACTAGAGCTATTGCCCTTGCCAAGGAGCCCAGGTTTCACAGGAAGACCAGACATATCAAGCGTCGCTTCAACTCCATTCATGAAAGTGTTCAAAATGGAGACATAGATATTTGTAAAGTACATACGGACCTGAATGTAGCAGATCCATTGACTAAACCTCTCCCTAGAGCAAAACATGATCAACACCAAAACTCTATGGGTGTTCGATTCATCACAATGTAACTAGATTATTGACTCTAGTGCAAGTGGGAGACTATTGGAAATATGCCCTAGAGGCAATAATAAAATAGTTATTATTATATTTCTTTGTTCATGATAATTGTCTATTGTTCATGCTATAATTGTGTTATCCGGAAATCATAATACATGTGTGAATACATAGACCACAACATGTCCCTAGTGAGCCTCTAGTTGACTAGCTCGTTGATCAACAGATAGTCATGGTTTCCTGACTATGGACATTGGATGTCATTGATAACGGGATCACATCATTAGGAGAATGATGTGATGGACAAGACCCAATCCTAAGCATAGCACAAAAGATCGTGTAGTTCGTTTGCTAGAGCTTTTCCAATGTCAAGTATCATTTCCTTAGACCATGAGATCGTGCAACTCCCGGATGCCGTAGGAATGCTCTGGGTGTACCAAACGTCACAACGTAACTGGGTGACTATAAAGGTGCACTACGGGTATTCTCAAAAGTGTCTGTTGGGTTGGCACAGATCGAGACTGGGATTTGTCACTCCATATGACGGAGAGGTATCTCTGCGCCCACTCGGTAATGCATCATCATAATGAGCTCAAAGTGGCCAAGTGGTTGGTCACGGGATCATGCATTACGGTACGAGTAAAGTGACTTGGCGGTAACGAGATCGAACAAGGTATTGGGATACCGACGATCGAATCTCGGGCAAGTAACGTACCGATTGACAAAGGGAATTGTATACGAGATTGATTGAATCCTCGACATCGTGGTTCATCCGATGAGATCATCGAGGAACATGTGGGAGCCAACATGGGTATCCAGATCCCGCTGTTGGTTATTGACCGGAGAGTCGTCTCGGCCATGTCTGCATGTCTCCCGAACCCGTAGGGTCTACACACTTAAGGTTCGGTGATGCTAGGGTTGTAGAGATATTAGTATGCGGAAACCCGAAAGTTGTTCGGATTCCCGGATGAGACCCCGGACGTCACGAGGAGTTCCGGAATGGTCCGGAGGTGAAGAATTATATGTAGGAAGTCCAGTTTCGGCCACCGGGAAAGTTTCGGGGGTTATCGGTATTGTACCGGGACCATTGGGTGGGGCCACCTATCCCGGAGGGCCCATGGGCTGAAGTGGGAAGGGAACCAGCCCCTGGTGGGCTGGTGCGCCCCCCATGGGCCTCCCCCTGCGCCTAGGGTTGGAAACCCTGGGGGTGGCGGGCGCCCCACCTGGCTTGGGGGGCAAGTTTCCCCCCTTGGCCGCCCCCTGTAGATGGGATCCCAGGGCCGGCGCCCCCCCCAGGGGGGCTATATATAGTGGGGGGAGGGAGGGCAGCAGTACCCTAAGCCCTGGCGCCTCCCTCTCCCTCCCGTGAAACCTCTCCCTCCCGCTTGCGCTTGGCGAAGCCCTGCCGGGATCCCCGCTAATTCCACCACCACGCCGTCGTGCTGCTGGATCTCCATCAACCTCTCCTTCACCCTTGCTGGATCAAGAAGGAGGAGACGTCGCTGCTCCGTGCATGTGTTGAATGCGGAGGTGCCGTCCGTTCGGCGCTCGGTCATCGGTGATTTGGATCATGACGAGTACGACTCCATCAACCCCGTTCACTTGAACGCTTCTGTCGTGGAATTGTCACGGCAGATGTCCTCGTGCTAGGACTTAGTCGTGGAGCCATCACAGCTAGGAAGCTTGAAGGGGTTAATGCGGGACAAGGAACACGAGGGTTATACTGGTTCGGCCCCTTACGGTGAAGGTAAAAGCCTACGTCTAGTTTGAGGTGGTATTGATTAGGGTTACGATCACCAGGGAGCTAAACTGCTATGCCCGGCTCTCGATCAGATTGTTGTCCCCAAACCGCTGCTGGGCCGTCCGTTTATATAGGGAGGCTGACGCCCAGCAGCTCTCAGAGTCCCGGCCGGCTCATAAGAGTGTCCGGCTCGGACTCTCAACTATTCTTGCCTTACACTACAAGTTCTACCATAATAATGATTGCAACTACGGGCCTTAAGCTATATCCGGGTCTTAAGCCCATCTTTGGCCCACCGTCTTTAAGCTAGGAGCCGGGCTTCTGGCAGTGACCATATGAGTAACCCGGCCCCTCCTGGCGGGTGACTTTAAGGTCTATATCCTCAACAGCTTCCGCTCGCGATCTACAAGGGTATGTAGATGCACTCCTTCCCTCTCGTTGCTAGTAAACTCCATAGATGGATCTTGGTGATGCGTAGAAAATTTTAAAATTCTGCAACGATCTCCAACAAGGGTGCGCCTAGTGGTGCGGTGGCAGCACTAGGGCTCCTCCCTTTGGTGCGCCCCCTGCCAAAAATTGGCATAAGGGAGAAGGAAAGGGAGGAAGCGACCCCTTCTTTCCTTCCTTCCCTCTCCGGGATATGGTAAGAGGAGGTGGCACCTCCCCCTTCCATCTAATTGGGCGTGGCTGCCTTAGAGGGGGCGCACCAGCCCATGTAGGCTTAGTGTGTTCCCTCTACATGGCCCAATAAGGCGCAATACTCTCCCGGTGCCTCCGAAACCCCTTCCGGTATTCCGATAACTTTCCGATGCATTCCAAAACCATTGAGACCAAATAGCATCGTCCTATATATCAATCTTTACCTCCGGAGGTCCTCGTCATGTTCATGATCTCATCCGGGACTCCGAACAACATTTGGTCACCAAACCATATAACTCATATAATACCAAATCGACATTGAACGTTAAGCGTGCGGACCCTATGGGTTCGAGAACTATGTAGACATGACTGAGACACCTCTTTGGTCAATAACCAATAGCGGAAACTGGATGCCCATATTGGTTCCTACATATTCTTCGAAGATCTTTGTCAGTCGAACCGTTATGACAAGATACGTAATTCCCTTTGTCCATCGGTATGTTACTTGCCTGAGATTTGATTGTTGGTATCTTCATACCTAGTTCAATCTCGTTATCGGCAAGTCTCTTTACTCATTCCGTAATACATCACCTCATCACTAACTCCTTAGTCGTTTTCTTGCAAGCTATATGATGTGTATTACCGAGAGGGCCCAGAGATACCTCTCCGATACTCGGAGTGACAAATCCTAATCTCGATCTATGCCAACTCAACAAACACCTTCGGAGATACCTGTAGAGCATATTTATAATCACCCAGTTACGTTGTGGCGTTTGATAGCACACAAGGTATTCCTCAAGTATCCAAGAGTTGCATAATCTCATAGTCAAGGAATATGTATTTGACATGAAGAAAGCAATAGCAATAAAACTGAACGATCATTAATCTAAGCTAACAGATGGGTCATGTCCATCACATCATTCTCCTAATGATGTGATCCGGTTATCAAATGACAACTTATGTCCATGGTTAGGAAACCTTAACCATCTTTGATCAACGAGCTAGTCTAGTAGAGGCTGACTAGGGACACGGTATTTGTTTATGTATTCACACATGTATTTAAGTTTCCGATCAATACAATTCTAGCATGAATAATAAAACTTTATCATGAATAAGGAAATATAAAATAACAACTTTATTATTGCCTCTAGGGCATATTTCCTTCAGTCTCCCACTTGCATTAGAGTCAATAATCTAGTTCACATCGCCATGTGATTTAATACCAATAGTTCACATCGTCATGTGATTAACACCCATAGTTCACATCGCCATGTGACCAACACCCAAAGGGTTTACTAGAGTCAATAATCTAGTTCACATCACCATGTGATTAACGCCCAAAGAGTACTAAGGTGTGATCATGTTTTGCTTGTGAGAGAAGTTTAGTCAACGAGTCTGTCACATTCAGATCCATATGTATTTTGCAAATTTCTATTTCTACAATACTCTACATTGAGCTACTCTAGCTAATTGCTCCCACGTTCAATACGTATCCAGATTGAGACTCAGAATCATATAGAACAGTGTCAAAGCTTGCATCGACGTAACCCTTTACGACGAACTCTTTATCACCTACATAACCGAGAAACATTTCCTTAGTCCTCTTTAAGGCACCTAGGGATAATTTTTACCGCTGACCAGTTATCCACTCCTGGATCACTATTGTACCCCCTTGCCAAACTCATGGCAACGTACACAACATGTTTGGTACACAGCATGGCATACTTTATAGAACCTATGGCTGAGGCATAGGGAATGACTTTCATTCTCTCTCTATCTTCTGTCGTGGTCGAGCATAGAGTCTTACTCAACTTCACACCTTGTTACACAGGCAAGAACCCTTTCTTTGACTGATCCATTTTGAGCTTCTTTAAAACTTTATCAAGGTATGTGCTTTGTGAAAGTCCTATTAAGCATCTCGATCTATCCCTATAGATCTTGATGCTAAATACGTAAGCAGCTTCACCGAGGTCTTTCATTGAAAAATTCTTATTCAAGTATCCTTTTATGCTATCTAGAAATTCTATATCATTTCTAATCAACAATATGTCATCCACATACACTATTAGTAATGCTACAGAGCTCCCACTCACTTTCTTGTAAATACAGGCTTCACCGTAAGTCTGTATAAAACTATATGCTTTGATCACCTCATCAAAGCGTATATTCCAATTCTGAGATGCTTGCACCAGTCCATAGATGGATCATTGGCACTTGCACACTATGTTAGCACCTTTAGGATTGGCAAAACCATTAAGGAATGCAGTTTTGACGTCTATTTGCCAGATTTCATAAAATGCGGCAATTGCTAACATGATTCAGACAGACTTAAGCATCGCTACGGGTGAGAAAGTCTCATCGTAGTCAACCCCTTGAACTTGTCGAAAGCCTTTCGCGAAAAGTCGAGCTTTGTAGATAGTAACATTACCATCAGCGTCAGTCTTCTTCTTGAAGATCCATTTATTTTCTATGGCTTGTCGATCGTCGGACAAGTCCACCAAAGTCCATACTTTGTTCTCATACATTGATCCTATCTCAGATTTCATGGCCTCAAGTCATTTATCGGAATCTGAGCTCATCATAGCTTCTTCATAGTTCATAGGTTCGCTGTTGTCCAACAACATGACTTCCAGGATATGATTACCGCACCACTCTAGTGCAGATCGTGCTCTGGTCGACCATCGAGGTTCAATAGCAACTTGATCTGAAGTTTTATGATCATCATCATTAGCTTCCTCTCTAGTTGGTGTGGGCATCACGGGAACGGATTTCTCTGATGTGCTACTTTCCAAATTGAGAGAGGGTACAATTACCTCATCAAGTTCTACTTTCCTCCCACTCACTTCTTTCGAGAGAAACTCCTTCTCTAGAAAGGATCCATTCTTAGCAACAAAGATCTTGCCTTCGGATCTGTGATAGAAGGTGTACCCAATTTTTTCCTTAGGATATCCTATGAAGACGCACTTCTCCGATTCGGGTTTGAGCTTATCAGGCTGAAGCCTTTTGACATAAGTGTCGCAACCCCAAACTTTAAGAAACGACAGCTTAGGTTTCTTGCCAAACCATAGTTCATACGGTGTCGTCTCAACGGATTTAGACGGTGCCCTATTTAACGTGAATGCGGCTGTGTCTAATGCATAACCCCAAAACGATAGTGGTAAATCGGTAAGAGACATCATAGATCACACCATATCTAATAAAGTACGGTTACAATGTACGGACGCACCATTATGATGTGGTGTTTCAGGCAGCGTGAGTTGTGAAACCATTCCACATTGTTTTAAATAAAGGCCAAACTCGTAACTCAAATATTCGCCTCCATGATCAGATCATTGAAACTTTATTTTCTTATTACGATGATTCTCCACTTCACTCTGAAATTCTTTGAACTTTACAAATGTTTCAGACTTGTGTTTCATCAAGTAGATATATTCATACCTACTCAAATCATCTGTGGAGGTTACAAAATAACGATACCCGCCGCTTGCCTCAACACTCATCGGACCGCATACATCGGTATGTATTATTTCCAATAAGTCATTAGCTTGCTCCATTGTTCCGGAGAACGGAGGTTTAGTCATCTTGCCCATGAGGCATGGTTTGCAAGTATCAAATGATTCATAATCAAGTGATTCCAAAAAGCCCATCTACATGGAGTTTCTTCATGCGCTTTACACCAATATGACCTAAACGGCAGTGCCACAAGTATATTACACTATCATTATCAACTTTGCATCTTTTGGCATCAATATTATGAATATGTGTAATACTACGATCGAGATTCAACAAAACCATTCACATTGGGTGTAAGACCATAGAAGGTTTTATTCATTTAAACAGAACAACAATTATTCTCTCACTTTAATGAATAACCATATTGCAACAAACATGATCTAATTATATTCATGCTCAACGCAAACACCAAATAACATTTATTTAGGTTAAACACTAATCCCGAAGGTAGAGGGAGTGTGCGATGGTGATCATATCAACCTTAGAATCACTTCCAACACACATCGTCACCTCGCCCTTAACTAGTCTTTTTTTATTCTACAACTCCTGTTTCGAGTTACTAATCTTAGCAACTGAACCAGTATCAAATACCCAGGGGTTACTACGAACACTAGTAAAGTACACATCAATAACTTGTATATCAAATATACCTTTGTTCACTTTTCTATCCTTCTTATCCGCCAAGTATTTGGGATAGTTCCGCTTCTAGTGACCATTCCCTTTGCAGTAGAAGCACTCAGTTTCAGGCTTAGGTCCAGCTTTGGGCTTCTTCACGGGAGTGGCAACTTGCTTGCCATTCTTCTTGAAGTTCCCTTTCTTTCTCTTGCCCTTTTATTGAAACTAGTGGACTTGTTAACCATCAACACTCGATGCTATTTCTTGATTTCTACCTTTGCTGATTCCGGCATCGCGAAGAGCTCAGGAATCGTTTTCGTCATCCCTTGCATATTATAGTTCATCACAAAGTTCTAGTAGCTTGGTGATAGTGTCTAGAGAACTCTGTCAATCGCTATCTTATCTGGAAGATTAACTCCCACTTGATTCAAGTGATTGTAGCACCTAGACATTCTGAGCACATGCTCACTGGCTGAGCTATTCTCCTACATCTTGTAGGCAAAGTACTTGTTAGAGGCCTCATACCTCTCGACACGGGCATGAGTCTGAAATACCAGTTTTAGCTCTTGGAACATCTCATATGCTCTGTGGCATTCAAAACATTTTTGAAGTCCCAGTTCTAAGTCATAAAGGAGGGCGCACTAAACTATCAATTAGTCATCATATCGAGCTTACCAAACGTTCATAACATCTGCATCTGCTCCTGCAACAGGTCTGTCACATAGCGGTGCATCAAGGACATAATTCTTCTGTGCAGCAATGAGGATAATCCTCAGATCACGGACCAAGTCCGCATCATTGCTACTATCATCTTTCAACTTATTTTTCTCTCGGAACATATCAAAAATAAACGGGGAGCTACATCGCGAGTTATTGATCTATGACATCATTTGCAAATACTATCAGGACTAAGTTCATGATAAATTAAGTTCAATTAATAAAATTACTTTAAGTACTCCCACTTAAATAGACATCCCTCAAGTAATCTAAGTGATACGTGATCCAAATCAACTAACCCATGTCAGATCATCACGTGAGATGGGGTAGTCATCAATGGTGAACATCTCTATGTTGATCATATCTACTATATGATTCACGTTTGATCTTTCGCTCGCCAGTGTTCTGAGGCCATGTCTGTACATGCTAGGCTCGTCAAGTTTAACCCAAGTATTCCGCATGTGCAAACCTATCTTGCACCCGTTGTATGTGAACGTAGAGTCTATCACACCCGATCATCACGTGGTGTCTCAACACGACGAACTGTAGCAACGGTGCATACTCGGGGAGAACACTTAGCTTGAAATTTAGTGAAGGGGTCATCTTATAATGCTACCGTCGTACTAAGCAAAATAAGATGCATAAAAGATAAACATCACATGCAATTACATAAAAGATAAACATCACATGAAATTTAGTGAAGGGGTCATCTTATAATGCTACCGTCGTGCTTTTGATCTCCATCTCCAAAGCATCATCATGATCTCCATCGTCACCGGCTCGACACGTTGATCTCCATCGTTGCGTCGTGGTCGTCTCGCCAACTATTTCTTCTACAACTATTGCTAACGCATAGCGATAAAGTAAAGCAATTACATGGCGTTTGCATTTCATACAATAAAGAGACAACCATAATGCTCATGCAGGTTGCCGATAACTTACAAAACATGATCATCTCATACAATAACGTATATCACATCATGTCTTGACCATATCACATCACAATATACCCTACAAAAACAAGTTAGACGTCCTCTAGTTTGTTGTTTGCAAGTTTTACGTGGCTGCTACGGGCTTCTAGCAAGAACAGTTCTTACCTACGGCAAAACCACAACGGTGATTCGTCAAGTTTGCTATTTTAATATTCTTCAAGGACCGGCCGTAGTCAAATTCGATTCAAGTAAAGTAGGAGAAACAGACACCCGCCGGCCACCTTTATGCATAACTAGTTGCATATCTGTCGGTGGAACTGGTCTCATGTGTGTGGACATGTAAGGTTGGTCCGGGCCGCTTCATCCTTACCGCTGAATCAAAATAAAATGTTGCTGCTAAGCAGTATGACTATCACCGCCCACAACTCTTTGTGTTCAACTCGTGCATATCATCTACGCATAGACCTGGCTCATGATGCCACTGTTGGGAATTGTTGCATGCAAAACAAAAAAATTCTACGCACACGCAATGATCTATCCATGGAGATGCATAGCAACGAGGGGGAAACTGTGTCTACATACCCTCGTAGACCGTAAGCGAAAGCGTTTATTCAACGCGGTTGATGTAGTCGTACACCTTCGGGATCCGCCCGATCAAGTACCGAACGCACGACACCTCCGTGTTCTGCACACGTTCAGCTCGGTGTCGTCCTCGCCATCTTGATCCAGCAAGCGGGACAAGGTAGTAGATGAGTTCCATCAGCATAACTGTGTGGTGACGGTGGTGGTGAAGCAATCCTGCGGGGCTTCACCTAAGCACTACGACGATCTAGAGCGGACGAGTAAACTAGAGGCGGAGGGGTGCCGACACACGGCCTGGAATAAGTTGTATCTTGCGTGGCACCCCTCCCCACATATATATAGGTGTGGGAGGGGAGGAGGCAGCCCCTAGGACGCCCCAAGTGTTGCGGCGGCAGCCCTAGGGCTCCTCCCTTTAGTGTGCCCCTGCCAAAAATTGGCACAAGGGAGAAGGAAAGGGAGGAGGCACCCCCTTCTTTCCTTCCTTCCCTCTCCAGGATATGGTAAGAGGAGGTGGCGCCTCCCCCTTCCACCTAATTGGGTGTGGCTGCCTTAGAGGGGGCGCACCAGCCCATGTAGGCTTAGTGTGTTCCCTCTACATGGCCCAATAAGGCCCAATACTCTCCTGGTGCCTCCGGAACCCCTTCTGGTATTCCGGTAACTTTCTGGTGCATTCTGAAACCATTCCGGAGACCAAATAGCATCGTCCTATATACCAATCTTTACCTCCGGACCATTTTGAAGCTCCTAGTCATGTCCATGATCTCATCCGGGACTTCAAACAACATTCGGTCACCAAACCATACAACTCAAATAATACCAAATCGACATTGAACGTTAAGCGTGCGGACCCTATTGGTTCGGGAACTATGTAGACATGACCGAGACACCTCTTCGGTGAATAACCAATAACGGAACCTGGATGCCTATATTGTCTCCTACATATTCTACGAAGATCTGTATCGGTCGAACCGTTATGACAATATACATAATTCCTTTTGTCCATCGGTATGTTACTTGCCCGAGATTTGATCGTCGGTATCTTCATACCTAGTTCAATCTTGTTACCGGCAAGTATCTTTACTCGTTCCATAATACATCACCTCGTGACTAACTCCTTGGTCGTTTGCTTGCAAGCTATATGATGTGTATTACCGAGAAGGCCCAGAGATACCTCTCCGATACTCGGAGTGACAAATCCTAATCTCGATCTATGCCAACTCAACAAACACCTTTGGAGACACCTTTGGAGAATCCTAATCCCGGTGAGTGTCGTGCTCTTCAACCACTCAGAGGCAGACTTCATCGTGAAGCCCGGCGACCGCATCACACAGATAATTGTCTAGGTGATTCCGAAGCCGGAGGTCGCCGAGGTGGAGGACCTTGACGCCACCGTACGGAGGTCGTCGAGGTGGAGGACGTCGATGCCACCGTCTGGAGGTTGCTGAGGTGAAGGACCTCGACGCCTAGATAGATACATCTAGAGAAGTGGTCTGGTTAGGTTGTTGGTGGAACACTAGAGAAGGTACCCACCTTTCGGTGAAGTTGTGTGCGTCTGATATATAAATGGGATCTCATTATCTCTTTGAGTTGAGATGTTCAATGTTGTATCCATGAACACTGCAAGTCTAAGATGGTTTTGCGACCTTCTTTTCTTTTGCCTTGGATGTGTCTTGATTTCCATCCATGAATATTGCATCTAACTTTTATTTTTTTTTAATTTCTAATTACCTAGCAGTAGCATAGGGGAAGAATGGCATGCTACTAGTACTTAGGAATAGTAGTAGCATGGGGGAAGAATGGCATGCTACTAGTACTTAGGAATAGTAGTAGTGTGGGTGGCAGGCGCTACTAATAACTTTTTAGCTGTAGCGCGGGGTAAAAAACACGCTACTGCTAAAATTTAGCTGTACCATCTTAGTAGTAGCGCGGCGCTACTGCTATGCAAAAAACCTACGCTATTGGTAGTGTTTTTCCTAGTAGTGTGGGTGGAGCCCTCTGTGGACTCGCGCAGCCGTTACCCTCCGTGGGTTGAAGTCTCCATCAATGTGGACGTACGATAGCACCACCTATAGGAACCATGCCAAAAATCACCATCTCTCCATGGCGTTTGCTTTCTCCGAACCCCTCATTTATTTCCATGTGCAATGTTTTACTTTTCGCTGCTACACTCTTAAAATTGCATGTGTAGGGTGATACTTGACTTGCTATGATTGCTAAAATTTGTCTACAACTAAAATTGGGAAAGTTTAGGTTTCATTTGGTCAAGTAGTCTAATCACCCCCCTCTAGACATACTTTCAATCCTACACATGGCCTCGAGGAAGTTCCACTTGACTCTATCATACGGCCTGCTCATATCCGCTTTGACAGCAGCAAAGCCTTCTTTCCCACTCCTCTTGTTCATGAGCATGTGTGACATCTCATAGGCGATCAAGTCATTATAAGTTATTGTACGTCCAGGTACAAATGCACTTTGAATCTTTGAAATAATGTCCAAGAGCACAATTTTCAAGCGATTTGCCAACCCTTGAACACAAGCTTGTACAGAACGTTACACAGGCTTATGGGTCGCAGATCTTTAATTCGGCGTGGGTCCTTCACTTTAGGAATAAGTACCACATATGTGTTGTTCCAGCCCTCTGGCATCTCCCCGCCCCCCATTCAGTACCACGAGTACCTCCGACACAATCTTGCCACCCATAATATCCCAGTGTTTCCTATACACCAACAAGGGCATACAGTTAGGCCCCGACGCCTTAAGGTCCCTGATATGGTCAAGCACCACATTTACCTCTTCAGGAGTAAATTCTTTGCAAAGCATCTCCTTCATTTGGCGCGTCACCCTCGGTTGTACAGAGCGAATTAACTCATTCATACGTTGTTCCAGAACGGATGTGAATAAATCCTGAAAGAAAGAACATACATAGTTAGAAAGTTCGCTCCCCACCGCCACCACCGTGCCATCCTTCCTTCTTAACTCCTTTATACGATTATACTTCTCGATGACGCCCGCAAGTGGAAATAGCATGTGTTACTGTATCCGTCTTTCAACCACCATATATGAGCTCTATGCTTCCATTTCACATGTACCATCTCTTCTAGCCACTCCACTTCCTTCCTTGACCTCGCCTCCACCTGGACCTTTCCTTGTGATACATTTGACCCTGTTACATTTCTACAAATAATCACGTGCTCTCTTTAGTCTTTTCTCCAGGACCCCAACAACACTCTTATCCCGAGCACTTAATTTTCCTGCCACTGCATAGAGTGCTTGGGTAACATTATCCACCCTTCCCGCCAACTAGTATCCACGCCTCCTTAATAACATCACTCCACCCTTCCTTATGCACCCACCTAGCTTCAAACCTGAAACCCGCCTCCTTACTTGGCATTCCATCTCCTTCTGCCAAAGTCGATACAATAATCGGTCAGTGATCAGAATGTCGTGGTGCTCCATTAACCACTCTAAACCCGGAAACATGGCATTCCACTCTGAATTTGTTGTAGCTCGATCAAGTCTTTCACAAATGTATCCTTCCTCTTCCTCACAATGATTCCTCCATGTAAACTTGTCCCCTTCATACCCAGATCATGTAGTTCACAAAACAGTAAGACCTCTCTAAAATTATCCATATACCTCTGGGCTCTCGGCGCACTTCCAGCCTTCTCCAAATTACTAAGAACTTCGTTGAAATCACCTAAACACAGACATGACCTCTTATCCTAGTGTTGTTGCTTCAGCAGATGCATCACCTGCCGGGTCTCCTTCTTCCAATTTTGACTCTCCGTACACTCCCGTTAGTCTCCAATCCACCCCATCTTCCCTGGTCACGTCCACATATACATGCCTCCTGCCCAGTAATCTCAAAGAGACTTTGAGCTCCCTCTTCCAGAACAAGACCAACACCTATACTCCTACCATCCGCCTTCTTCACAACCATGCTAGCGAGCTCTAACATCCACCCAAACCTCTCCATTTCCTTCTCACCCATCTTCGTTTCCGCCAAGAACAAAATATCGAGATCCTCCCTCCTCCCAACATCCAGGAGGCCTCGAACTGCTGGGCCTTTCCCGAGTTGGGTTTGCATTGCTCTCTATGGGGCTGCACCTGCAACCCGTCCGATAAAATTTCATTGTTGGTTGTTGGGTTTTGCCCATTCTCTTTTTGCTGCTTCTCAATCTCCATATTATGAAGTGATATTTTTTGTAACTTTGGCCCAAATAAAAATACTTTAACTTTGAACAAAACTTATATGTAGAATAAAAAGGATCGGAGAGAGTATCTCGGAACACAGAATCTCCTGTCCATCCGGATATCCGTGTGGCCGTGAAAGCCAGACGCAACCGAAACACGCGAACATGACACGTGTGGGCAGTAGCCACCCTTGCCGCCACCACCATGCATCACAATGCATGTGCCGACGCAGAATCAGGATCCATGAGAAAATCCTTCTCCTAAGACCGATCCGGGGCTAGAGCATCTCCAACAGGCATGCAGTTGCGCGACGCGCTAAAAAACTTTTAAGTGCCAAAATAGCGATTTCACATGCGGGAGGGGTTGGTTTCTTTTCCAGGCACTATAAATTTTAGCGCGCCGCTGTAGTGCTTCACCAGGCATGGTAAAATACAACGCACGCGACCAGCCAGTGCTTGGACAAAAATTGAAACAACACATAGTTCAAATTCATACGAAACATGACATAAATTCAAGTCCCACACCACAAGCTAGTTCATACGATGCAAAATAAAACTAGATAAAACGATGCTTCTAGATATAAAATGATACAAATAAACTAGATAAAAACTACTCCTCCTCATTCTCCTCGGTGGTGTAGACTGACGACGTAAACGCGTCGGTCCACTGAGGATCGTCATCGTCCTAGGTCAACGCAGGTCCCAGGTCGCACTGGGCTTCCGCCAGTGCCTTCCGCTCATGCTTGTCCACCCGACGAGCGACTCGTTCCGCCCTCCTCTACGCCCAGAAATCGTTCTCGGCGACAACATCCTGTGAGAAGCGCTGGCGCCACACCGCCATGGTGTGCTCATCCACCTCGACAATGAGGAGGTGGCGCTCCCGCCTACGCTGGATGCGACGATCCTCGTCGGTGATTAGCCGTGGGGGAGGAGTGAATTCCTGCGCCTGCTCGCACGTCCCCGCGTCCTAGAAATTCGCCTGCGCCCATGGCTCCCGAGCCCGAGATGTGTATTGCCGGAGCAGATCTTCGCATAATACACGCTGAAGGGGCGGAGGCGGACGCCACGGAAGATGGAGCTGCTCCGGGGGCGTGGAGGCATGGCAATGGCAGGGAGAGTAGGTGGGGGAGAAGGCGCGGCGACGGCGGGGCACCGGAAGAGGCGAGGAAGAAGGCGTGGCGGGAAGAGGCGAGGCGAGGAAGATGGCGGTTGGCAGGCGCCCGCGCACGACTTTTATCGAGCGCGCTGGATGACGAGCGCCAAAACTACTGCACGCGCAATGTTTTTCTTTCACGCCGAACTTTCGCGCATCTGCTGGAGCGCGTCAAACGGGTGCGCGTGCGCTAAAATGTCGTTTTTTGCAGCGTGTGGGTAATCTACCGCGTCTGTTGTTGAATGTTGATCATGTGTACATGTACGTAGGTCTGGGTTTTGTATGCCGCACCTGTAGTGTCTCTCTCCCCCTGTACGTACTTATATCTTGGGAGACAAGACACCGGTCGCACCCCTTGTACCTATATATATGTGCCTAGTGCATGATCAAGAAATTATCGATGCACAAAATCATTCTCTACATGGTATCTATCGCAAGTCGATCCTCCCGCTTCCACCAACCCTATCTGCTGCCGCCACCCCACGCCGCCGCCACCACCACCTCCCCACGCACGCCTCCCCTCCCCGCCGCGCCGCCCTCCCACCGCGCCGCGCTTCTCCCAACGCCGCGCCACCCTTCCACCTCCGCGTCGTCCCCTTCCCCAAACCCTAGCCGCCATGTCGTCCAATGCCTCCTCCATCTCCAACCCCTTCGCCGTGGACCTTGCTGAAATCTGCGACATCAACATCCACGCACGCGTCCCCATTGTCCTCGACGCCTCCAACTGCATGATACGTCCATTTTGCATCATGCTTTTATATCGATATTTATTGCATTATGGGCTGTTATTACACGTTATATCACAATACTTATGCCTTTTCTCTCTTATTTTACAAGGTTTACATGAAGAGGGAGAATGCCGGTAGCTGGAGTTCTGGGCTGGAAAAGGAGCAAATATTAGACACCTATTCTGCACAACTCCAAAAGTCCTGAAACTCCACGGAAGTTATTTTTGGAATTAATAAAAAATACTGGCGAAAGAATCCACCAGAGGGGTGATACGTCTCCATCGTATCTACATTTCCAAACACTTTTGCCCTTGTTTTGGACTCTAACTTGCAGGATTTGAATGGAACTAACCCGGACTGACGTTGTTTTCAGCAGAATTGCCATGGTGTTTTTTTTCTGCAAAAACAAAAGTTCTCAGAAAGACCTGAAACTTCACGGAGATTATTTTTGGAAAATATAAAAAATAATGGCGAAAGAATCAAGGCCAGGGGGCCACACCCTTTCCACGAGGGTGGGGGCGCGCCTGCCCCCCTGGGCGCGCCCCCCTGCCTCGTGGGCCCCCTGGAGCTCCACCGACCTCAACTCTAACTCCATATATTCGTGTTCGGGGAGAAAAAAATCAGAGAGAAAGATTCATCGCGTTTTACAATAAGGAGCCGCCGCCAAGCCCTAAACTCTCTTGGGAGGGCTGATCTGGAGTCCGTTCGGGGCTCCGGAGAGGGGAATCCGTTGCTGTCGTCATCATCAACCATCCTCCATCACCAATTTCATGATGCTCACCGCCATGCGTGAGTAATTCCATCGTACGCTTGCTGGACGGTGATGGGTTGGATGAGATTTATCATGTAATCGAGTTAGATTTGTTAGGGTTTGATCCCTAGTATCCACTATGTTCTGAGATTGATGTTGCTATGACTTTGCTATGCTTAATGCTTGTCGCTAGGGCCCGAGTGCCATGATTTCAGATCTGAACCTATTATGTTTTCATGAATATATGTGAGTTCTTGATCCTATCTTGCAAGTCTATAGTCACCTACTATGTGTTCCGATCCGGCAACCCCGAAGTGACAATAATCGGGACCACTCCCGGTGATGAGCGTAGTTTGAGGTGTTCATGTATTCACTATGTGTTAATGCTTTGGTCCGGTACTCTATTAAAAGGAGGCCTTAATATCCCTTTGTTTCCATTAGGACCCCGCTGCCACGGGAGGGTAGGACAAAAGATGTCATGCAAGTTCTTTTCCATAAGCACGTGTGACTATATTCGGCATACATGCCTATATTACATTGATGAATTGGAGCTAGTTCTGTGTCACCCTATGTTATGACAGTTACATGATGAACCGCATCCGGCATAATTCTCCATCACCGATCCAATGCCTACGAGCTTTTCACTTATTGTTCTTCATTTATTTACTTTTCCTTTGCTACTGTTACAATCACTACAAAACCCAAAAATATTACTTTGCTACCATTACCGTTACTTCCATACTACTTTGCTACTAAATACTTTGCTGCAGATATTAAGTTATCCAGGTGTGGTTGAATTGACAACTCAACTACTAATACTTGAGAATATTCTTTGGCTCCCCTTGTGTCGAATCAATAAATTTGGGTTGAATACTCTACCCTCGAAAACTGTTGCGATTCCCTATACTTGTGGGTTATCAAGACTATTTTCTGGTGCCGTTGCTGGGGAGCATAGTTCTATTCTTTGAGTTACTTGGGATTTATATCTGCTGGTCACTATGAGGAACTTGAAAGACGAGAAAACAAAAATTTATCCCTCAACTACGAGGGGAGGTAAGGAACTTCCATCTAGCTCTGCACTTGATTCACCTACTATTTTGAGTAAGCTTGCGACACCTAAACCTGCTTCTGACATTAATTTTGATATGTCGCATGTTATTGATGATGGCACTTCTGCTATGCATGATACTTATGATGAAACTACTTCTATGCTTGATAATACTGTGCCACTTGGTGAATTTCTTGATGAACAACTTGCTAGGGCTAGAGAGAATGAAATTATTGAAACTGATAATATTGATGAAAGTGATGATAAAGACTCTCCCCCTAAATATGAATTGCCTGTTGTGCCTGAGGGCTATGTTATGGATGAAGAAACTGCTAGAGACTTCCTTGCTTGCAATGATAGAAGTGATCATAAGAAATTATTAGCTAAGCTTAAACAAAAAACTCTGAATGCTAGAATGAAATATGATCCTGCTTATGCTACTTCACCTATCTTTGTTACTGATAAGGATTATGAATTCTCTGTTGATCCTGATATAATTACTTTGGTTGAATCTAATCCTTTCTATGGCTATGAATCTGAAATTGTTGTGGCACATCTTACTAAATTAAATGATATAGCCACCCTGTTCACTAATGATGAGAAAACTCGCTACTATTATATAATTAAAATATTTCCATTCTCATTAAAGGGTGATGCTAAGATATGGTTTAATTCTCTTGATCCTGGTTGTGTGCGTAGTCCCCAGGATATGATTTATTGCTTCTCTGCTAAATATTTCCCTGCTCATAAGAAACAAGCTGCTTTAAGGGAAATATATAATTTTGTGCAACTTGAAGAAGAGAGTCTCCCACAAGCTTGGGGGAGGCTTCTCCAATTACTTAATGCTTTGCCTGATCATCCTCTCAAGAAAAATGAAATACTTGATATCTTTTATAATGGACTAACCGATGCTTCCAGAGATGTAACACCCCGGATGTGACTTTCCATATTTGTAACTCCAACTCTTGCCATTTTCGGCTATGTGTTATGATATTCCCTTCGTGGTCGGGTTTTGTCTCTCGTTTTGCATTTTGTTCATGTCATGCATTTCATATCATGTCATCATGTGCATCTCATTTGCATATGTGTTCGTCTCATGCGTCCGAGCATTTTTTCCGTTGTCCGTTTTGCAATCCGACACTCCCACATGCACCGGCGCACCCCTTTTGTCTCTTTTCGTGAGCGGGTGTTAAACGTTCTCGGAATGGACCGAGTCTTGCCAAGTGGCCTTGGTATACCACCGGTAGACCGCCTGTCAAGTTTCGTTCCATTTGGAGGTCGTTTGATGCTCCAACGGTTAACCGGGTAACTGCAAAGACCTCTTGTGTGTTGCAGCCAAACACCCCTCCAAAACAGCCCAATAACCCATCTAAACCCCCTCCATGCTCTCCGTCGTCGGATCACGATCGTGTGGGCGAAAACCGCTCCTCAATTGGAGTCTCCTAGCTCCCTCTATCTATAAATATGTGCTCCCCCCCCCCGGAATCCCGCAGTCCAAACCCTAGAAATTCCCCTCTCCGCGCCGGACGAGTCCG
>NC_057802.1:117003427-117020223 GCF_018294505.1 Triticum aestivum | reverse complement strand
CTCGCCGCCCCGGCCTCCGTCGGCGCCGGATCCGGCCAGATCCGGTCGGCCTCCTCCCTCTCCGGCGAGCCTCGTCTCCTCGGACCATCTCCCTCCAACTCCGGCGAAGCTCCGGCCGCCTCGGTTCGCGTGCCACGACGAACCCTAGATCGAGGTTGACTTCCCCTCCCCCCTCGTTTTTCTGCCAAGTCCCGAATTGCTCATATTATGTGGCTATGTTCATCGCATCATATCTCCTTGCATACTACTCTGTTTCATGCGCATGTTATATCGAAATGTTCATCAGGAGATGCTCTTCATTTTGTTCCATTGTTCCATGCTCGTTTGAGTTCATCTGGGTGCTCAAATCTCTGATGCAAGAGTGCTATATGATGTTTACTGCTGTTACTTATCAGAACTTGGTGTGTTATTTTTGTTGCATTTGATGTGTGCAGCTTATGAGCATGAGCTCTACATGTGTTTTGATTTATGCCATGCTATGTTTACAGGGGTGTATGCCATGTATTTTTTTGATCTATGTGGTGACTAGCACAAGCATGCAAACTAGGCTTCGTGATGTTTCTGTTTTCAGGGACGGGATTTTGCCAAGTATTTTCCTGCTGTTATTTTTATGCCTTGTAAACTTGATGCTACAGTGGGATCCATGCTTATTTTGAGATACTTCAGTAAGGATGTTTGAACATACGGTTATGCTCTATCCATCCATGCCCCTGTTTGCAATTATGGAGTGATCTAGCATGTCTCAATCTTGCTCTACTTTTGCTATAAAATGTTCCTGGCAGAATGTTAACATGCTATTCAATTTTGCCAAGGTTGTTGTAGTTGATCCATACATGCTATGAACTTGCTCTTGCCATGGATAGCTCCATGAACATGTCTTCTTGCTGTTGGTATGCTTGTTTTGTCATGCATTGCCTTGTGGTGAGTGAATCGAGCTCACAAAGATGCCTTCATAATTCTGTTAATGCCATGCTCTGTTTTTTGCCAAGTCTGAATCTGTTAACGAAACTTGCTATGTTTACATGGGTGCCATCATATCTTCTATGCCTTTTTAGCTCATGGTCAGTAAGTGACTTTTGTTCTATGCATTTATTAGATTTATGTCATGCCTCTTTTTGCTATGATAAGTTCCTGTAGAATGTTCATTGCTTGCTCTAAACATTGCTACCTGCTGCTGTTTATGCCATGTTCAGTATTTTCACTAAGTCTGTGAAGCTGATATCTTTTGCACTTTTGCCATGCTTGTTTGTACCTGTTATTGTGTGATCTAGCCATAGCTCAGTGTTCATCTTTTGTCAAGCATCTCTTGTAGATCACTGCTATATGGTTTGTTGTTATGTTGAGGTGATGTAGCATAGTTACTTGATGTATTCTAAGTGCTATCTTGCTGTTAATCGCAGAATTGTGTCATTCTTGTTTTGCTTGCCATTTGCAAACCGTGCATCTGTTACGGGTGATCTTTATATCGAGTTCGACCGAAATCATCTCATCTTTCCAGTGGAATACTTGGTTTGCCAAGTTGATGCCTTGTTCATCATTTTCTTCCGGAGCACGCATAGGCATCGCATATCACATCTCGCATATCATGCATGTATTGCATCATGTTGCTTGTGCATTTCCCGTGTTTGATTGTTGTACCTTTGCTTGTGTTCTTGCTTTGGGTAGAGCCGGGAGACGAGTACGCTTACGAGGAACCTGTTGAGAACGCTTACGAGGATCAAGCTTTCGACAACTCTGAGAACCTTGCAGGCAAGATGACCATACCCTCGAAATCACTTCTATCTTTGCTTGCTAGTTGTTCGCTCTATTGCTATGCTACGCTACCTACCACTTGCTATATCATGCCTCCCATGTTGCCATGTCAAGCCTCTAACCATCCTTGTCGGAGTTAATGGCCACGGGTAGCCTAACCGACTACCCCTGGCTCTTCGGAAAATTTATCAGGCCTTTGGGCCTTCAAGCACTCCAAGCATTTGGGCCGCCTTCCCTGGCCGGCTACCACTAAAGCCGACTCCCGGAAGGCGACCCAGGCTCACCGACTCCTCCCCAGGACGACTAAGGGGTGGCCGACTCCAAGAAGCCGACCAGGAAGGACGCCGACTCCTAGGAGCCGGCCAAGATCACATCCACCCCTCCATAATGGCGACGTGACGGGGTGTGGCCACAGTGCGGCCCATGACCCCCGAAGCCCGAGGCGGGCATGGCTACAGGAGGCCGTACGGGAGGAACGTCTCCCGTGCGGCTCGGCACTGTAGCCACGCTAGCCTCGACGTCATCCACGACCCACTCCTGTACGGCCCAAGGACTGCGGGCCCCTTCAGCCAGAGAGAGGCGTGAAGGCGGTCCGGCTTTTCCTAGTCGGCCAAGAGTATAGCCGGCCTCCAGAAGCCGGCTACTCCCTTCCTCGAAGCAGGAGCCCCATTAAGGAGACAAGACGAGGTGAGGCTACAGTGATAGCCCCCGAGGCGGCCCACTGTAGCCACGCTCACCTCGACAAAGCCCTCATCATCAGAGGCGCGGCTACAGTAAGCAGCCGCCGACAAGATCCTAGGCGGTGGGACAGGCCTGTCGACCAAGAAGCCGGCAGCCGGCGGGACCCACCAGCCGGCGGAGAACCCGGCGAGCGTAGGCACTGACGGCTGGGGCCAGTTCCCAGCCGGATTACCGTTGTATCCCCGGGGGGTAGGCCTATATAAACCCCCCGGAGCACCCATGCAAAGGGTTGGCTTCTAGGTTAACACCCACGCATAGCACACACACCATAGATAGAGAGAAGAAAGAGCTAGCCCTGTTCTTCTTCTCCCTTGATCTCAACAGCTCTAGGAGCGATTGTAGCTACCCTTTATCGATCTAGTGATCATGCGGAGACCCCGCAGAGCAGGACTAGGGGTGTTATCTCCTCGGAGAGCCCCGAACCTGGGTAAGATTCGCCGGCGTGCATGTCTTCGCCTCATCCCGTTTCCGGGCACCGGCGACGTTTTATTGGCTCCCACAATGATAAGCCATCCCTTGGCATATGTCGCACCAACCACCCGACATTTGGCGCCCACCGTGGGGCCAGGTGCACCGTCGTCCGGAGACCTGTTCTGGACGGGAACCCTCTTCCTCCCCCGCGAGCGCAGCCAGCCTGCTGCGCCCGATGGCGTTTGCCTCGACGCGCTGCAAGGCGTCGACGACGCCTGCGCAGCGAGCCGCCTCGCCGATCTGCTCGGCGAGACTCGCATCTCCGACGAGCCTGCGTCCGACGCAGGCATCGACTACCCCGAGAGCCACCTCATCAGCCTCCTCGACCAACTTCACGTCTCCAGCGAGCCTGCTGCGGACATGGAGTCGGTCGGCTCCACCGACCCGATGCTCATCGACTCCGACACCGCATCGCTCGAAGCCTACCCCTCCGACGTGGTGGTCTTCGACGACCCCCTCCCTCGAGCTGACAGCGGCAGCAGCGCTGTCACCGAAGTGCTGGTCATCAGCCACGTCTCCAACTCGGGCGAGAATGCCCGCGACGCTCAGCAAGCGGCGATGCACGACCTCTCCGTCCCCATCCCGGCCGACGCCGATGCCGAGGCCCTGGAAGCACGCCGCCTTGCCCTCATCGCGGAGGGCAAGAAGATAGCCTCGATGAGACGCCTCATCGAGGCCCACCAGCGCGAAGTCGACCGCGCCGCCTTCGGGACGCCGCCGCCTAGCGGCCCGAGCCGATCCGGCTTCGTCCAGAAGCGCGGCGCAGCCGTTGCCAGCATGCTGGGCGCAGATCGCCCCGTCTACGCCACCCCGCTGGAGAATCTGCGAGCCGCTCAGGCGGCTGCAGAGGAGCTCATTGGGCTGCGAGCCGACGAGCTCCCCTACATGACAAGACGGATCCAGCAGCTGATCGACGCGGCTGCAGAACGGCACGAAGCCGGCGCCCGAGCTGATAGCCATCCCCCGCGCCGGGAGCATGCCGCGACATCCCGCTCGCCGACTGCGAGCGGCGCGCGCCAGAAGAAAGACAAGGAGCCGGCTGCCAGCCGCAGCCGGACTCGCATTACCATCGAGCGCGACGCGGATGGCCGCCCTCGAGCTGTAGAGCACCAGGGAAACCTACCTCCTCCCCTGCCTCGAAGAGAAAGACGCCTCACTCCACCGCCTGTCACCCATCTGACTCTTGGCGACCGACTCGGCCGCCGAGAAGGAGTCGGCGAAAACGACGCCCGCCACAGGATCGACCGCCTTGCTCGATCCTTGGCGCTAGAAGAAGAAGACGATGTCGGCCCGCCATGCTTTGGCCCCCGCATCCGCGACGAGCCCTTCCCCAAAGGGTTCTCGCTTCCCAGAGACACACCCAAATACAACGGCTCGGTGAAGCCGGAAGATTGGCTCATCGACTACTCCACAGCCATCAGCATCGCCAACGGCAATCGGCGCGTTGCCGTGAAGTACGTCCCCCTGATGCTGCAGGGCACGGCGCGCACATGGCTCAACAGCCTCAAGCCCTACAGCATCAACAGTTGGCTGGACTTCACCGAAGTTTTCGTCCGCAACTTCACCAGCACCTACAAGCGGCCTCCCAAGCCTCGCCAGCTCTCCCTCTGCGTCCAGGGGCCCAACGAGTCGACCCGCGACTACCTCACGCGATGGGCCGAGCTCCGCAACTCCTGCGAGGAGTGCACGAGGTCCAGGCCATCGAGTACTTCACTGCCGGGTGCCGAGAGGGCACCCTCCTCAAGCACCGACTCCTCTGCGACGAGCCGACTACCCTCGACGAGCTACTAGTCATCGCTGACAAGTATGCCACTGCCGACTCCTCAATGAAGACCGAGCTCCGAGTGGATGCTTCGGGGAAAGTAGTTGCTCCGGCTCCCAAGCAGCCGGCTGGCGACCCTAATCGGCGCCCCTACCAGAACGACCACAAGCGCAAGGGCCCCATGCCGACTTCCTCCAGTCGGCAGGTGGCCACAGTTGAAGACGAGCAGCCCGAAGAGCGGCCCGCTCCCAAGAAGAAGGGTGGCCGGCCGCCTTGGCAGCCGTCTTTCTCCTACGAACAAGCACTCGATGCTCCCTGCAAGTTCCACAGCGGCGCGAAGCCGTCCAACCATACGACACGGAAATGCCACTGGCTCACCCGCATCACCAAGGGCGAAGGGATGGTGCCGCCTCCGCCTCCCGGCCCGCCGCCTCCAGCTCCCCAGCAGCCGGCGGCCCGGCCGGCAGTCGGTGCCATCCAAGACGATTTCCCCGAAGCGCACGACACCTACGTCGTCTTCACAAGTCAAGTCGACGACAAGCGCAGCCGACGCCGGCAGCACCAAGAAGTAAACGCAGTCGCCTCTAGCACCGCTGAGTTCATGCACTGGTCGGAAAAGCCCATCAGCTGGAGCCAGGCTGACCACCCAGAGGTGATGCCTTCGCCTGGCTCCTATGCTATGGTCTTGGACGTCACCCTTGCGACGGAGAGGCGAGCTGCCAGATTTTCCCGCGTCCTGATAGACGGCGGAAGCAGTATCAACATACTGTACCGCGATACCATGGACAAGCTGAACATCAAAGCGAAGCAGCTAATGCCGAGCCGCACCGTCTTCCATGGTATCGTACCCGGCCTATCTTGCTCCCCAATCGGCAAGATCAAGATGGATGTTCTCTTCGGAGACAAAGATCACTTTCGCCGGGAAGGAATATGGTTCGAGGTGGTGGATTTGGAGAGCCCCTATCATGCACTACTTGGCCGACCTGCCTTGGCCAAGTTCATGGCTGTGCCCCACTACGCCTACCTAAAGATGAAGATGCCGAGCTCGAAGGGGATCATCACGGTAGCCGGCGACTACAAGAAGTCCATCGAGTGTGCCATGGCCAGCAGCCGGCTGGCCGAGTCCCTCGTGGTGGCCGAAGAGAAGAAGATGTTGGAGCGGGTTGTGGCCATGGCCGGCAAGCAGCCGGCCTTGTCCCCCAACCCCAAGGATTGTGATGCGCAGGGCTCCTTCCAGCCTGCAAAAGAGACGAAGAAGAAACCTCTAGACCCGGAGCACCCGGAGAGGTTCGCCGTGATTGGGGCGAACTTGGACAGTCAATAGGAAGGCGAGCTCGTCGACTTCCTCCGTGAGAATCGAGACATTTTTGCATGGTCCCCAAAGGATTTCGAAGGGTGCGAGTTCCTTCACGTACCAAGGGCCGACAACGACCAAGCAGATGCCCTAGCACGGATCGGCTCCACCCGACAAGCCATACCGACTGGCGTCTCCCTCCAGCGCCTCCTCAAGCCGTCCATCAAGCCGTCTCCAGAATCGGATTCCATCTTCGTACCGCCTGCGCCAGAAACAGCCGGATTCGGCTCAAGAAATCCCGCAGGCGGCACGGGGACTTCGACGACTGCCCCGGGGACTGACGTAGTCGCACCCGGCCCAGGGACTTCAGAACCCGGCCCGGGGACTGCAACGACACAAGAAGCGGTGGTCGACTCCAATGCAACACCCAACCCACCCACCCGAGTCATGGTGGCCACATTAACAGCAGAAGAAGTCACAGCTCCCTCATGGGCCCAGCCCATCCTCCAGTTCCTAGTCAGCAGAGAGCTACCGGCTGATGAGATCGCAGCCAGACTAGTGCAACGACGAGCCGCAGTATACACAATAATCAACAGGGAGCTCGTGAAGCGCAGCGTCACTGGAGTCTTCCAGCGTTGCGTCGAGCCAGAAAAAGGAGTGGAGATCCTCAAAGACATCCACCAAGGCGAATGCGGCCATCACGCCGCCTCAAGATCCCTCGTGGCCAAGGCTTTCCGCCATGGGTTCTTCTAGCCGACTGCTTGGAGGATGCTAAAGAAATGGTCAACAGCTGCAGAGGATGTCAAGTCTTCAGTTCCAAACAACACCTGCCGGCTTCTGCCCTCAAGACCATTCCCCTCACCTGGCCTTTTGCCGTCTGGGGACTGGACATGGTGGGCCCTTTCAAGACAGCCCGCGGTGGCCTGACACATCTACTCGTTGCGGTGGACAAGTTCACAAAGTGGATTGAAGCCAAGCCAATCAAGAAGCTGAACGGGCCGACTGCCGTGACATTCATCACCGACATCACTACTCGGTACGGCGTGCCGCACAGCATCATCACCGACAACGGCACGAACTTCGCCAATGGCGCACTGGCACGTTTTTGCGCGACGCAGGGCATCCAACTGGACTTAGCGTCCGTTGCCCACCCGCATTCAAACGGCCAGGTCGAGCGAGCAAATGGACTTATCCTCTCCGGCATCAAGCCCCGACTGGTCGTACATCTGGAGCGATCAGCCGGCTGCTGGCTCGAAGAGCTGCCGGCTGTCCTCTGGAGTCTGCGCACTACACCCAACAAGTCAACCGGCTTCACTCCATTCTTCCTTGTGTACGGTGCCGAGGCCGTCATCCCAACAGACATCGAGTTCGACTCGCCTCGGATCACCATGTACACGGAGGAGGAAGCCAAAGAAGCAAGAGAAGACGGCGTCGACCTACTGGAAGATGGCCGGCTGTTAGCCCTCAGCCGGTCCGCCATCTACCAGCAAGGCCTGCGCCGCTACTACAACCGCAAGGTCAAGCCAAGATCCTTCCAAGAGGGCGACCTTGTGCTTCGGCTGATCCAGCGAACAGCCGGCCAGCACAAGCTCTCGGCCCCTTGGGAAGGCCCCTTCGTCGTCAGCAAGGCACTCGGCAACGACTCCTACTACTTGATCGACGCGCAAAAGCCAAGAGCACGCAAGAGAGATGACTCCGGAAAGGAGTCGGAGCGACCATGGAACGCAAACCTCCTAAGACGATTTTATAGCTGAAAAGCAGTATGTACCACGCTACCCCTTTTGTATTAAGTACAAACCAACAGGCCCCCCGAACAGTACTCGGGGACTGCCTTTTATTTTCCTATGAATGACGAGTGTCATATCCATGAATGTATTATTACATTTTGAATTCTTGTCCGGCACCAGGTCTGACTAGTCGGCCCGGGGACTGGCCGCCTTGAGCTATATTCAAAGTTCTTCCCGAAGTCAGCAAAGTAGTGCGCCGGCCCCCAAGTCCTCTGTTGTTGAAAGTCGCAGCTCAAAGAACTGACTGTCCGACTAGCAAGAGAGAAGACAAAAAGGACGCCCACACGAAAAACGGCTAAGGAACAACTAACCTATATAGCAAAGAGACGGCCTCCAAATATGCCTGCCGGCTGTCAAGGCAGCCGGCTGGCCGGCTTCCTAAAAAACTTAGCTTAAGTCCGGCAGAGCTAAAAGTACTTCCCCCTCCCCAATCGGCCAGGCACTCCCCGGCTACAGATTGCAGAGCAACTGTTTGACTAGGGAGGCGGCAACCAAGGGAGGGCGGCAAAGAAAAAAAAAGCAGGAGGGCAAAAAGCGAAAGTACAAGGAAAGACCGATTGCATAACTTATATACATAAAGCCGCCCACAGGCTGGCAACAGACTTGAGTTTGAATACACCCAGTGGGTGGAATTGTGCAGACTTAACCAAACATTGTTCAAAAGTAACAAGACAGGAAAACAAAAGAAAGAAGACTAAGGCGCGACAGGAAGGCCGAGCTGGTCGGTGAAGGCGGCCTCGCCGGCTGAAGGAGTGGTCGCCTAGCTGGTCCCGGCTTGACCACCTCCCGCGGCAGGAGACGCACTCGCACGCGACGTAGTGCTGGAGGCGCGGTCAGGCTGGCCGGCTACTCCGCCAGCCGGCTCGGCGTCTTCACCCTCCTCCTCCTCTTCGCCCTCGTCGCTGGAGTCGATCTCCTCCGCCGAGTCCTCGCCGTACGCCGGGTCCAGCCCGAACCAATCTTCCGGTTGGGCGACTCCATTGTCGTCCACCTCGGAGGCGAAGACGTTGGTGTCGGTGTAGTCGGCGATCGCTGAAGCCCGCCGAATGATGGCCGGCCGCGCCGGCTCCAGCTCCGTGTCGGCTTGCTGCCGCCAGGTAGCCAGCTGGTCCAGGTTCAGGCCGGGATACCAGGCCTTGACGAACTCCAGCGCCCGCCTGGCGCCAGAGCGAGCTGCTGACGCCTTCCAAGCCTCCAAGCGGCCGACTGCCACCTCCAGCCAGTCGGCAGTCCGACTGGGGGTGCGAGGGACCACTTGGCCGGGCCAGAGGGCGGCCAAGACCTACGATCCCGCGCGCTGAAGCCGGCGGAGCAGCCTGTGAGCCGGCTGGATGCGAGCCTGGATCGCCAGGAGCTGTTCTTCCAGCGAGCGGCCGGCGGTTGGCGAGATCTCGAAGCCGGCTTGCCTCTTCGCCTGGCGACGGGCTTCGATGGCCTGGTTGGCGGCAGTTGAGTAGCCAGGGAAGTACTCTGCGTGAAGGAGAAAAGAAAAGAAAAACACCGAAATCAGAAAAACAAGCCAAAGTGGCAGATGGCAAGAAAGGACGAAGGGGTAGACGACTTACCGTCAACCAGATCCTCGATCTGGCCATAGCCGGAGACCAGAGTCTGCCTGGCCTCTGCCCAGCCGGCCACCTCCGTCTCGAACTCGACCTAGAGGGTGGCTTCGCGATCCTGCGCAGCCTTCAGCGCCGCCTTGTGGCCTTCCTCCTGGTCGGCCAGCTTCTTGACCAGGCGGTCGCGCTCCTGCACCAAGGCGGCGAGCTCCGCGTCCTTGGCACGAAGAGCAGTCTGGGACTCCCCCAGCTGTGCCCTCAGACTGGCGTTGGCCGCTGCAGAGATAGAAGAAGAAGAAGAACAATGAGAAATCATCAAGGAAGATCCGAGCCGACTGCTCAGCAGTCGGCCCGAATCTCGGGGACTACACCCAGTGGGTGCGCTGACGCGCCCCCACATGAGATAAAGATCAAGTCACATACCTCGGCTCTCAGTAAGATCGGCGGTCTTCTGAGTCAACTCCCGAGCCTGGGAGTTGAAGGCGGCCGCTCGGAGGTTGTGGTAGTCCTGCAAAATGGACAGAAGACCGAAGTGAGAACAAAAGCAGCAAAGACAAAATCTCCAAGAAGTTCCAAGCCGCCTGCTCAGCAGCCGACTCGGAACTCGGGGACTACACCCAGTGGGTGCGCTGACGCGCCCCCACGAGAGAAATCAAGATCAAGCAAGAGCAAGATAGGAATGCTAACCCGGATGGCTGCCCGCGTTGCGAGGAATTCGTCGGTGAACTGCCTCAGCGCCGCGGCTTGGCTTTGAAGCCGGGTCCGGACGTCTTGTGCAGCGACGTTCACCACGGCTGTCCCTCCGCCCGGCGTCCACCCCGAGGTAGCGCTGGCCGCCTCCGCGTCTTGGGCCGACGAGCTGGAGCCCACGGCCGGCTGTGGCTCCGACGCAGCCTTCTGCGGCTCCAACGCGGCCTTCCCTGCACGCCGGCCTGGCGGAACTCGGACCGCCACCTCAGCTCCCGCGGCCAGCTCGCCCTCCGCCGACTGTGCGGGCGCAGGCTCAGGCTGGCCGCCTTGGGCCGCCCTAGTCGGAGGAGTCGGCCCCGGCGCCTCCCCCAAGATGATGACGTCGTCGCCGCTTCCTCCCAGCCCCGGCTGGGAACCGCTGGCTCCCCCTGGCGAGGGATCCACGTCCCCTGGCGCCATGGTGCGCAGGGGGGTGACCATCAAAGCCTCCCCTGCTGCCGCCTCGGCCTCGGCCTCTGCCTGGGCCTTGGCTGCGGCCTCGGCGAGCGCCTTCGACGCCTCCTCCTCCCGAGCTGCCTGGGCGGTGGCTGCCCTCCGTGCCTCCGCCTCCCGCGCTTCCTGCTCCTCCCGCACCTCCCGCGCGTTCCTTTCCGTCGCCTCCAGGAGGGCGGCGCGGGGATCTACGCGGCGGGTGGTGCTCCCAGAGCCCCCTGGCGACTCGACGACGGAGCCGGCAGCCGCCCGTTCAAGTGACAGCGGAGCTCTGACCGTTGAGAAAGAAGACGAAGGTTCAAGAACCACCCAAGAAAAGAAAGATGGAGAGTACGTAGAAAGAGAGAACTTACGCCGACACAGTCTGCGGCTGCTTCACCACTTTGTGGAAGCGAGCCGCCTTCGCGGCCGCCTCTTCCCGCCTGGTGGCTGCCGCCCCACCCCTGGGCTTCTTCGTCCGGCTGCCGAACATGCCCTGGGCGGCGCGACGTTTCTGGCCTCTACCCCGAGCAGGCTGCGCGCCGGAGGAGCCCGCGCCGCGTCCGGATGCCGGCTGGCGGTGCGGGACGGCTTCGGCTTCTTCCTCGTCCGGCCAGTCGTCGAAGGTAGCGGTGAACCCGGAGCCGCCTGCTTCGCCGTCGGCTTGGCCACCGGCCGGCTCGACGGCATCCTCCATATGGACCGCCCCCAGGTCGGGGTCCTCCTGGTCGTGTTCGGTCCGGTCGGGGACGAAGCGGCGCTCCACGTCTGTCCCGCCGGCCGGCCGAAGCAGAGGACTCTTTCAAAAGAGCAAGCCGACTGAGTTAGAGCCGTCCCAGAGGAACTCGGCGACAAAGCTGAGAGAGAGAGAGAGAAAAAGAGACGAGGGGAGCGTACCGTAAGCGGAGGATTGGCACGGCTATATGGCTCCTTGCCGAATTGCCAGTCTTCGGAAAGTTGGCAGTTGGCGAGGTAATTCACCATGTCGGCGGCGTCGTGCTGCGGCATCTCCTTGGTGCACATTCGGCTCGGATCGAGCTGGCCGCTCATCTGACAGATCAGATGAGGCCGGCTCTGGAGCGGAAGGACCCGGCGCGTGACGAACGCGGCCAGGAGGTCGGGCCCCGTCAGGCCCTCCGACTGGACCATCACCCGCAGGCGGGCGATGGCGGCGTTTCCTGCCTGCGACAGCGTCATGGCCCGGAAGGACCACTGGGGCAGCCTGCCCGCCGGTGGGCCGGCTACGTAGGCCGGCAAGTTGAGGTAGTCGCCCCGGGGAGCGATGCTCCGCACGTAGAAATATGACTTCTGCCACTTCTTCACCCATTGGATCAGCGTGATGATGGGGAAGGGGTTGTCGGCGCCTGATCTCCGCGACGCGATGAAGGCGCCGGTCTGAGCCGGCACGCCCCGCACGCGCGTGCCCAGCTTCGACTGGAAGAACTCCCCCCAGAGCTCGAGGGTGGGGAGGACGCCAAGATAGCCCTCGCACAGGGTGACGAAGGCCGACAGCAGCACCACCGCGTTGGGGGTGAGGTGGTGCGGCTGGAGCTGATAGAATTCCAGCCAGGAGCGGAAGAAGGCGCTCACTGGCAGGCCGAAGCCGCGCAGGAAGTGCGAGCGGAAGACCACCCGCTCGCCCTCCCGCGGCGCCAGCCTGATTTCCTTCTCCGGCGCGAGGCGGACCTCCACTTTGTCCGCGCTGGGCAGACGCCGGGTGTCCCGGAGGAAGTCGATGTGGTCGTTATGGACGATGGAGCCGTCCCAGTCCCTGCCAAGCTGCTCTACGTGGGGAGGCATAGCGGAAGATAGCACGGCGGCGGAGGAGCGTGCGGAGGAAGAGTGCGGCGGCGAGGCGCTGTCGCGAGAACGAGCAAGGCAAGAAGACGGTGGAAGTAGGAGGAGCGTGCGAGGGCCTGCCGCCCTCCACCTCCCCCTACTTATAGCCTCACACGGCCGAAGAGGCCGGACATGGGGGGAGACGTGGGATTAACTGCGCCCACTCCCCCCCACGTCTCGCGTTTATTACGCATAAGTGCGAGCCGAAACTGCCGCACGGAACGTGCGGGCGGTTTCGGGATACAAAGGATCCGCGCCAGGGCCGGGGCGTGGACGTGGCGGGCTCCCTCCCTGCGGCGACGTCCCGTCACGCGCGTGGGCTGGCAGGCTTTCCGGCCACGTGGCACGCCAACGGCCCGAGGCCGGCCCGCGGCCCGGTGCATGTGCCTGCGGGTTCCCGCCCCCCGACTCTAGAAGAATTCGACTAAGGCGGCGCGCCTGACCAAGGCCGGCTCCCAGCTGCCGGCTTGTCACGATAGGAAGCTGATCGAGCTTCTTGAACCCCACTCCACCTCGAAGCCCAATCAGCTTCGGGGACTACTGTCGGAGTAAATGGCCACAGGGTAGCCTAACCGACTACCCCTGGCTCTTCGGAAACTTTATCAGGCCTTTGGGCCTTCAAGCACTCCAAGCATTTGGGCCGCCTTCCCTGGCCGGCTACCACTAAAGCCGACTCCCGGAAGGCGACCCAGCCTCACCGACTCCTCCCCAGGACGACTACGGGGTGGCCGACTCCAAGAAGCCGACCAGGAAGGACGCCGACTCCTAGGAGCCGGCCAAGATCACATCCACCCCTCCATAACGGTGACGTGACGGGGTGTGGCCACAGTGCGGCCCATGACCCCCGAAGCCCGAGGCGGGCATGGCTACAGGAGGCCGTACGGGAGGAACGTCTCCCGTGCGGCTCGGCACTGTAGCCACGCTAGCCTCGACGTCATCCACGACCCACTCCTGTACGGCCCAAGGACTGCGGGCCCCTTCAGCCAGAGAGAGGCGTGAAGGCGGTCCGGCTTTTCCTAGTCGGCCAAGAGTATAGCCGGCCTCCAGAAGCCGGCTACTCCCTTCCTCGAAGCAGGAGCCCCATTAAGGAGACAAGACGAGGTGAGGCTACAGTGATAGCCCCCGAGGCGGCCCACTGTAGCCACGCTCACCTCGACAAAGCCCTCATCATCAGAGGCGCGGCTACAGTAAGCAGCCGCCGACAAGATCCTAGGCGGTGGGACCGGCCTGTCGACCAAGAAGCCGGCAGCCGGCGGGACCCAGCAGCCGGCGGAGAAGCCGGCGAGCGTAGGCACTGACGGCTGGGGCCAGTTCCCAGCCGGATTACCGTTGTATCCCCGGGGGGTAGGCCTATATAAACCCCTCGGAGCACCCATGCAAAGGATTGGCTTCTAGGTTAACACCCACGCATAGCACACACACCATAGATAGAGAGAAGCAAGAGCTAGCCTTATTCTTCTTCTCCCTTGATCTCAACAGCTCTAGGAGCGATTGTAGCTACCCTTTATTGATCTAGTGATCATGCGGAGACCCCGCAGAGCAGGACTAGGGGTGTTATGTCACAGACCCAGATCAGCCCTTGCTTGATTTCTCTTGCATCCATGCATCATGTTTAAATTCAAATGAAATTTGAATTGAGGAATTTTCAAAGCCTCAGAAACCTTTTAAAAATGATCAACATTAAAATCTTCTCAAAGAAGCCCAAGAAAATGTTCCTGTTAAACCTTGAAAAATATTGGCAAGAATAACATTCAAACCAATATTTTTGGAATCACAGAAATATTTATTTTGGGCCTTTTTGAATTAAATCAATGACATATTTGGGTTGGATTTATTTCTGTTACATAAGAAATAAAGTTCATATATTTTTGTGAGTTGCCTGTGACCTTGGACTAGTTTCTGAGCTCACATAACAAATTACAGAAAGTTTAGAAAATGATCCGATGTTTTAAATCAAGTCAAAACAAATAGCAGAAAAATTAGAAAAGAGAAATAAAAGTCGGAAGAGAGAGAGAACCTTACCTGGGCCTTACCTGCAGCCCAAGTGGCTAGGCCAGCCCACCTGGCCCATGCCAGTCACCACCTACCTTTGCCAGTAGGCAGAGGAGGGGGACAGCGCACCGCCACCGAGCACGCGCCCGCGCCACCTCCTGCTTCCCCGGCCCCTCCTGGCGACGCCACGGCGACGCCCCGAAGCCCCTGTCTCCTCTCCCTCACTCGCTGCACTCTCTCCCCTCCCCTGTCCCTCTCGCGCGCACACACCCGAGCGGAGCTCGTCGACGCCGCTCGCCGTAGCCATGGCCACCGGCCACCCCTCGCCCCGCCCATGAGTCCACGAGCTCCGCCTCGACGCCTTGAAGCTCCCCCTCAACGCGAGCATCGCCGGACGCCCTGTCGCCTCGCCATCGACCCGTCGTATCCGCGCACGGCCGTGCATCGCCGCCGCCAAATTCCGACGCCGTCCGTGCCTCCCCGAGCCCGCCGAGAACCTCTTCGTGACCGCGGTGAGCCCCCGGTCATTTCCCCCTAACCCTGTCCCCGTTTGGTTGCCGTAGCACCATACCCCACGAGCACCGAAGCTCGCCGCCGCCATTGCCAACGAGCTCCGTGCTCCTGAGCTCGGCCGCTCGCCCGAGCATCACCAGCGTGCTTGCCGCGCTCCTGTGAACCTGAAGCACCCGGCCGTTCGCCCCGCCGTGCCCCACAGCCCCGTTCCCAACCTCGCCCGAACTCCGGCGGCCGCAAAGAGCCCGCCATCGTCAACTCCGTCCACCCCAGACCCTCCCGCGTGTTCCATTGGATGGGCGCGAGCGCTAGCTACCAAAAATAGATTAAATTAATCTAAGTCCAGTGGCCCACGTGTCAGTTTGACTACGCTGACGTGGCCGTTGACCTGGCCCCACTGGTCAGCCACTGTTCCTGCCCTATCACACTGACGTGTGGACCCCACTGGTCAGGTTTGACCTGACCAGGTTAGTTGACCTGCTGACGTCACACTAACGTCAGGCTGACGCAGTAAAGCATTATCTGGATTTAAGTTTATTCAAAAAATTCCAGAAAATAGTATAGACTTCTAAAATTCATAGAAAATCAACCGTAGCTCAGAATGAAATAATTTATATATGAAAAATTATCAGAAAAATCCAAAGAATCTGTTTTTGGCATCCTCATGCATGTTTGAACAACTTACAGCCACTGTATATGACAATTTGAATAAATGGCATTTGAAATGTCTTATATGGAGTTTGAATTTGAACCTAAGGTTCAAACCAACTCCATTTAATATGTTGCTAGCTGCATTAGCTCAAAACACATTCATATTGCCATGTCATAATCATGCATCATAATTGTTGCATTGCATTGATTGTGTTCTTCCTTGTTTGCCGGTGATTGTCCCCTCTCGATAAGCCATGATTCCGACGATGAGTTCGATGACACCGATGAAGAACTATAATATCTTCAGAAGTGCCAGGCAAGCATAACCCCCTTGCTCATTCTGATACAACCCCACTCTCTCGCTCCTGCTCTCTTTTACTGCATTAGGACAACAACGATTCAACTGTTACATGCTGCGGTAGTTGAACCCCTTATCCTCTGCATGACCTGTCATTGCCACAGTAAATAGATGAAACCCACTAGCATGAGTAGGAGTTGTTTGAGCCCCGATGTGCCTACTCATTCATGCCTGTTTGTCATGCCTCCTACTGCTTAGAGTTGAGTCGGGTCTGATTCATCGGGGATGAATTGGAATGGTGATGAACATGTCCTACTGTGTGTGAGCTAAGTGTGTGAACACGATTTGGTAAAGGTAGCGGTGAGAGGCCATGTAGGAGTACATGGTGGGTTGTCTCATTGAAGCCGTCCTCAGGAACTGAGTTCTGTGTTTGTGATCCATGATACAGTTACTACCACGCATTGGGCCCGAAACCAATGGACCCTCTCGGCTTCTTAATCACCCTTGTCCTCTGTCCAGGAGTTGCAAGTAGTTTCTGGTGTTTGTAGTATGCTGGAGGCCGTGGACAGCGCTGACCGGAGGGGTGGGCTGTGATGCGGTAGGCACGTGGCACGGTGTACCGGGCGCCCGTTTGGTGTCTCGGGAACCCTGCACACATCGTTCGGGGCCGTATGTGGAAACCTCGGCCGGACTCCCTGCGGATGGAACCTGAATAGGCGATAAACCTGGACTAGAGACTTGAGTGTTTAGGTAGGCTGTGGCCGACTCCCTCGCCAGGCTTCCGCTTGAAGGTTGCCGAGGTAGACGACGTGTACATGGTGGTAAGTGGCGAGAGCGTGTGTGACGAAGTACACCCCTACAGGGTTAACATCATCTATTCGAATAGCCGTGTCCGCGGAAATGGACTTCTGGGTTGCCTATAACAGTTCATAGACAAGTGAAAGTGGATACTCTAAAATGCGCAAGATAAGCGTGAGTG
>NC_057802.1:117002547-117003417 GCF_018294505.1 Triticum aestivum | reverse complement strand
TATGGATGGCGTTCTCGTAGGGAGACGGGAGCGGATCCATAGTGGAGTATTGATATGGTGATTAGGTGGACTCGTGTGCGCCACCTCAAAAGAGTTGCTTGCAGTCGTAGTTAGGATAGCCACCGAGTCAAAGCTGGCTTGCTGCAGTTAAACTCCACCACCCCCCTTTGTTGATACCGATGCATATGTAGCTAGTTCTGATGTAAGTCTTGCTGGGTACATTTGTACTCACGTTTGCCTATTTTATGTTTTGCAGAGAGACGCCAGTCTCGCTAGTAGTTCCGTGTGGACTTCGACGTTTAGCTTGATACCTCAGCTACGATCCTGTGCCCTCGGCAGGATCTAGTAAATAGTCAGGCTTCTCAGCCTTTTTCATTTGTAGATGTCTGTACTCAGACATGTTAAGCCTCCGCATGTGCTTTGACTTGTATGCTCTGAATGTTGGGTCATGAGACCCATGTTTGTAATATCTGGCTCTTCGGGGCCTAATGAATAAATACTCTGAGTCGTAGAGTCTTGTTGTGATGCCATGTTGTATTTGCACATAACGAGCATATTGTGTGTATGATTGAAATGCTTGGTATGTGTGGGATCCGACAACCTAGTTGTTTATCCTTGGTAGCCTCTCTTATAGGGAAATGTAGTCTTGTGCTTCCATGAGCCATAGTAGTCCGCTACAGCCCGGTTCACCGGAGTCCTGCTAGCCCAGCACTACTGCTCCGGAACACTTGACTGGCCGGCATGTGATTCACTTCGTTCTTGTGTCTGTCCCTTCGGGGAAATGTCACGCGGTGACATCCGGAGTCCTGCCTAGCCTGCTACAGCCCGGGTTCCCGGAGTCCTGTTAGCCCAGTGCTACAGCCCGGATTC
>NC_057802.1:117001441-117001866 GCF_018294505.1 Triticum aestivum | reverse complement strand
TATGCCTGTCCCCATACGTTAGTGCCGCTTTGGGTTCACGACTAGCCATGTCGGCCCGGGTTCTCTGTCATATGGATGCTAGCGACATTATCATATACGTGAGCCAAAAGGCGCAAACGGTCCCGGGCCATGGTAAGGCGACACCCGTGGGAATACCGTGCGTGAGGCCGCAAAGTGATATGAGGTGTTACAGGCTAGATCGGTGTGACGTAGAATCGGGGTCCCGACAGCGTTGGTATCAGAGCCTGACTGCCTGTAGGTTTACCAAGCCAAACTGGTCGAAGTTGAGTCTAGAAATGCTTTAGTTATATAAGGGAATTGATTGTGGAAGGGAACGTAAGGCTCTTTTTACTCCTTTACCTTATGCCCTTCTGATCTGAGTCACCCTCTTCTCTTCTACGGGGATTAAGAACTAGGCTACTCAT
>NC_057802.1:116995149-117000577 GCF_018294505.1 Triticum aestivum | reverse complement strand
CTGGGACAACGTGCTCACATGTATGTAGCAGAACCAGCTCATGTTTTGGAGCTTGCTATCGTAGTTCATCCCCTGAGAATCTTGCAACGTCTTCTCGTCGATTTGTGTTGCAAACCTTAATTTTCTTTCTAGACTTGATGAAACCAACTAGACCTGGTTTCTAGACTGAAACCAACTAGATCTGAATCTCAGGCAGATATGATGGTTGGAACATTTCCCAAGAATTATAATATTGCCCTCTCGATAACCGGTAAAGTGGATGTCGTGGCCAACACATCCAGCCGGAAGGCCTATTATTGTAGTATCTTGATTGAGGAAGCTGGCCACCTCCCCATAAGGATTTCCTAGGATTTATTCCACTAGTTATTCCCTATGGATTCCTGCGCACCCGAAGTCCGATCTTTACTTGATGTTCTAGATATCAAACCATATCTATGAATGGGTTACGCTAGCACATCAAGGAAAACATTAGAAGCGGAGTGCTAAATGTCTCTCGGTCGGTCATCCAGATTTTGCTCCCTTGGCTTCACTAAGGTGAAATCTGAGAAAGTGTTGTCCTCCTTTGCACCTGCATCCTCCATCACCATTCATCATGGTAGTATGATGTGTTGCCAGGATCCTCGACACGGATGTTGGTAAAACCTTGATGAATATGGAAATGCTCAAGTTCCTGAGAGCACGCACAAGCACTAGGTGTTATCATCGGCACTAACTGGAATTGCTCCCAGTTTCCTTCGGTTATGCTAAACCCTTCAAACAGTGGATTCACTCTCTACTGTTGAGCTTCTCCCCTGTTACTAAAATCATTCCAGCATTTGCATTATGTTCCCAGTTTGCACCGCCATTGTGCCGTCCTACCTTGGATTACCCTTCCCAGTAATTACTGATAAGGACCATCTTCAAAAGTGGTCCCACCAGGGGTTCCGACCATTTCCGGTGATAAGAAAATCACCCCTTGTGTTGTCTTCAACAAGGTAGTCCACATCGTCCATCCTAGCCCGAGTGTGTCGTTCTCCCGAACTCCCTCGAACGATCGTTTGTGATTGCCTTAGGCTGGCATAAAGAGTTTCAATGATCTTAGGATCAAAAGTAATTCTTTTTGCCACTTAAGGAATAGTTCTACGAGTCACCTTCCCCAAGGTGCCCCGTTATGGAATCATGGCAATTTTCCTCGCTACTTTGAAACCTTCGTCAAATTGTTTCTTCCGTCCCTCCTGATGCATGTTATGCCTCTCAGCTCGAGAGATGTTTCAATACCTCCCTCCATGAGTTGATCCTGAGTTGTTTGATATTCGAGAAGATCGATCCTTCTAGAGTTTTCCCCTTTCCTCTTGTTGTCTTGTTGGTTGGAGTTCTCAGAGCAAGATATCGAGACAAAGATGATGATCGAATCAACGTTCTTATGAAGTGCAACCTGGATCGTGAAGATCGTGTTAGCTTTGCATCCCCTCTGTCTTCTCACCTCACGTCTTGAATCTCGGGACGAGATTCTTGTTTAGTGGGGCTGAGCTGTCACAGCCCCAGATCAGCCCTTGCTTGATTTCTCTTGCATCCATGGATCATGTTTAAATTCAAATGAAATTTGAATTGAGGAATTTTCAAAGCCTCAGAAACCTTTTAAAAATGATCAACATTAAAATCTTCTCAAAGAAGCCCAAGAAAATGTTCCTGTTAAACCTTGAAAAATATTGGCAAGAATAACATTCAAACCAATATTTTTGGAATCACAGAAATATTTATTTTGGGCCTTTTTGAATTAAATCAATGACATATTTGGGTTGGATTTATTTCTGTTACATAAGAAATAAAGTTCATATATTTTTGTGAGTTGCCTGTGACCTTGGACTAGTTTCTGAGCTCACATAACAAATTACAGAAAGTTTAGAAAATGATCTGATGTTTTAAATCAAGTCAAAACAAAAAGCAGAAAAATTAGAAAAGAGAAATAAAAGTCGGAAGAGAGAGAGAACCTTACCTGGGCCTTACCTGCAGCCCAAGTGGCTAGGCCCGCCCACCTGGCCCATGCCAGTCACCACCTACCTTTGCCAGTAGGCAGAGGAGGGGGACAGCGCACCGCCGCCGAGCACGCGCCCGCGCCACCTCCTGCTTCCCCGGCCCCTCCTGGTGACGCCACGGCGACGCCCCGAAGCCCCTGTCTCCTCTCCCTCACTCGCTGCACTCTCTCCCCTCCCCTGTCCCTCTCGCGCGCACACACCCGAGCGGAGCTCGTCGACGCCGCTCGCCGTAGCCATGGCCACCGGCCACCCCTCGCCCCGCCGATGAGTCCACGAGCTCCGCCTCGACGCCTTGAAGCTCCCCCTCAACGCGAGCATCGCCGGACACCCTGTCGCCTCGCCATCGACCCGTCGTCTCCGCGCACGGCCGTGCATCGCCGCCGCCAAATTCCGACGCCGTCCGTGCCTCCCCGAGCTCGCCGAGAACCTCTTCGTGACCGCGGTGAGCCCCCGGTCATTTCCCCCTAACCCTGTCCCCGTTTGGTTGCCGTAGCACCATACCCCACGAGCACCGAAGCTCGCCGCCGCCATTGCCAACGAGCTCCGTGCTCCTGAGCTCGGCCGCTCGCCCGAGCATCACCAGCGTGCTTGCCGCGCTCCTGTGAACCTGAAGCACCCGGCCGTTCGCCCCGCCGTGCCCCACAGCCCCGTTCCTAACCTCGCCCGAACTCCGGCGGCCGCAAAGAGCCCGCCATCGTCAACTCCGTCCACCCCAGACCCTCCCGCGTGTTCCATTGGATGGGCGCGAGCGCTAGCTACCCATAGCACCCATCCGCGCGTCGAATGGACGCCGGAGCCGCGATTCCGGCGTGCCTCCGCCGTGGCCAGAGGTCACCGGCGGCTAAGCGCCGGCCTAACCCCGATTAGGCTAGTGCTAATGATGCCCTGTGCAATTGACATGCGGGCCCCACTGTATAATTAACCAGCTAACAAAAATAGATTAAATTAATCTAAGTCCAGTGGCCCACGTGTCAGTTTGACTACGCTGACGTGGCCGTTGACCTGGCCCCACTGGTCAGCCACTGTTCCTGCCCTGTCACACTGACGTGTGGACCCCACTGGTCAGGTTTGACCTGACCAGGTTAGTTGACCTGCTGACGTCACACTGACGTCAGGCTGACGCAGTAAAGCATTATCTGGATTTAAGTTTATTCAGAAAATTCCAGAAAATAGTATAGACTTCTAAAATTCATAGAAAATCAACCGTAGCTCAGAATGAAATAATTTATATATGAAAAATTATCAGAAAAATCCAAAGAATCTGTTTATGGCATCCTCATGCATGTTTGAACAATTTACAGCCACTGTATATGACAATTTGAATAAATTGCATTTGAAATGTCTTATATGGAGTTTGAATTTGAACCTAAGGTTCAAACCAACTCCATTTAATATGTTGCTAGCTGCATTAGCTCAAAACACATTCATATTGCCATGTCATAATCATGCATCATAATTGTTGCATTGCATTGATTGTGTTCTTCCTTGTTTGCCGGTGATTGTCCCCTCTCGATAAGCCGTGATTCCGACGATGAGTTCGATGACACCGATGAAGAACTATAATATCTTCAGAAGTGCGAGGCAAGCATAACCCCCTTGCTCATTCTGATACAATCCCACTCTCTCGCTCCTGCTCTCTTTTACTGCATTAGGACAACAACGATTCAACTGTTACATGCTGCGGTAGTTGAACCCCTTATCCTCTGCATGACCTGTCATTGCCACAGTAAATAGATGAAACCCACTAGCATGAGTAGGAGTTGTTTGAGCCCCGATGTGCCTACTCATTCATGCCTGTTTGTCATGCCTCCTACTGCTTAGAGTTGAGTCGGGTCTGATTCATCGGGGGTGAATTGGAATGGTGATGAACATATCCTACTGTGTGTGAGCTAAGTGTGTGAACACGATTTGGTAAAGGTAGCGGTGAGAGGCCATGTAGGAGTACATGGTGGGTTGTCTCATTGAAGCCATCCTCAGGAACTGAGTTCTGTGTTTGTGATCCATGATACAGTTACTACCACGCATTGGGCCCGAAACCAATGGACCCTCTCGGCTTCTTAATCACCCTTGTCCTCTGTCCAGGAGTTGCAAGTAGTTTCTGGTGTTTGTAGTATGCTGGAGGCCGTGGACAGCGCTGACCGGAGGGGTGGGCTGTGATGCGGTAGGCACGTGGCACGGTGTACCGGGCGCCCGTTTGGTGTCTCGGGAACCCTGCACACATCGTTCGGGGCCGTATGTGGAAACCTCGGCCGGACTCCCTGCGGATGGAACCTGAATAGGCGATAAACCTGGACTAGAGACTTGAGTGTTTAGGTAGGCTGTGGCCGACTCCCTCGCCAGGCTTCCGCTTGAAGGTTGCCGAGGTAGACGACGTGTACATGGTGGTAAGTGGCGAGAGCGTGTGTGACGAAGTACACCCCTACAGGGTTAACATCATCTATTCGAATAGCCGTGTCCGCGGAAATGGACTTCTGGGTTGCCTATAACAGTTCATAGACAAGTGAAAGTGGATACTCTAAAATGCGCAAGATAAGCGTGAGTGTTATGGATGGCGTTCTCGTAGGGAGACGGGAGCGGATCCATAGTGGAGTATTGATATGGTGATTAGGTGGACTCGTGTGCGCCACCTCAAAAGAGTTGCTTGCAGTCGTAGTTAGGATAGCCACCGAGTCAAAGCTGGCTTGCTGCAGTTAAACTCCACCACCCCCCTTTGTTGATACCGATGCATATGTAGCTAGTTCTGATGTAAGTCTTGCTGGGTACATTTGTACTCACGTTTGCCTATTTTATGTTTTGCAGAGAGACGCCAGTCTCGCTAGTAGTTCCGTGTGGACTTCGACGTTTAGCTTGATACCTCAGCTACGATCCTGTGCCCTCGGCAGGATCTAGTAAATAGTCAGGCTTCTCAGCCTTTTTCATTTGTAGATGTCTGTACTCAGACATGTTAAGCCTCCGCATGTGCTTTGACTTGTATGCTCTGAATGTTGGGTCATGAGACCCATGTTTGTAATATCTGGCTCTTCGGGGCCTAATGAATAAATACTCTGAGTCGTAGAGTCTTGTTGTGATGCCATGTTGTATTTGCACATAACGAGCATATTGTGTGTATGATTGAAATGCTTGGTATGTGTGGGATCCGACAACCTAGTTGTTTATCCTTGGTAGCCTCTCTTATAGGGAAATGTAGTCTTGTGCTTCCATGAGCCATAGTAGTCCGCTACAGCCCGGTTCACCGGAGTCCTGCTAGCCCAGCACTACTGCTCCGGAACACTTGACTGGCCGGCATGTGATTCACTTCGTTCTTGTGTCTGTCCCTTCGGGGAAATGTCACGCGGTGACATCCGGAGTCCTGCCTAGCCTGCTACAGCCCGGGTTCCCGGAGTCCTGTTAGCCCAGTGCTACAGCCCGGATTC
>NC_057802.1:116993957-116994382 GCF_018294505.1 Triticum aestivum | reverse complement strand
TATGCCTGTCCCCATACGTTAGTGCCGCTTTGGGTTCACGACTAGCCATGTCGGCCCGGGTTCTCTGTCATATGGATGCTAGCGACATTATCATATACGTGAGCCAAAAGGCGCAAACGGTCCCGGGCCATGGTAAGGCGACACCCGTGGGAATACCGTGCGTGAGGCCGCAAAGTGATATGAGGTGTTACAGGCTAGATCGGTGTGACGTAGAATCGGGGTCCCGACAGCGTTGGTATCAGAGCCTGACTGCCTGTAGGTTTACCAAGCCAAACTGGTCGAAGTTGAGTCTAGAAATGCTTTAGTTATATAAGGGAATTGATTGTGGAAGGGAACGTAAGGCTCTTTTTACTCCTTTACCTTATGCCCTTCTGATCTGAGTCACCCTCTTCTCTTCTACGGGGATTAAGAACTAGGCTACTCAT
>NC_057802.1:116988408-116991661 GCF_018294505.1 Triticum aestivum | reverse complement strand
AAATCACCCCTTGTGTTGTCTTCAACAAGGTAGTCCACATCGTCCATCCTAGCCCGAGTGTGTCGTTCTCCCGAACTCCCTCGAACGATCGTTTGTGATTGCCTTAGGCTGGCATAAAGAGTTTCAATGATCTTAGGATCAAAAGTAATTCTTTTTGCCACTTAAGGAATAGTTCTACGAGTCACCTTCCCCAAGGTGCCCCGTTATGGAATCATGGCAATTTTCCTCGCTACTTTGAAACCTTCGTCAAATTGTTTCTTCCGTCCCTCCTGATGCATGTTATGCCTCTCAGCTCGAGAGATGTTTCAATGCCTCCCTCCATGAGTTGATCCTGAGTTGTTCGATATTCGAGAAGATCGATCCTTCTAGAGTTTTCCCCTTTCCTCTTGTTGTCTTGTCGGTTGGAGTTCTCAGAGCAAGACATCGAGACAAAGATGATGATCGAATCAACGTTCTTATGAAGTGCAACCTGGATCGTGAAGATCGTGTTAGCTTTGCATCCCCTCTGTCTTCTCACCTCACGTCTTGAATCTCGGGACGAGATTCTTGTTTATTGGGGGTGAGCTGTCACAGCCCCAGATCAGCCCTTGCTTGATTTCTCTTGCATCCATGCATCATGTTTAAATTCAAATGAAATTTGAATTGAGGAATTTTCAAAGCCTCAGAAACATTTTAAAAATGATCAACATTAAAATCTTCTCAAAGAAGCCCAAGAAAATGTTCCATGAGCCATAGTAGTCCGCTACAGCCCGGTTCACCGGAGTCCTGCTAGCCCAGCACTACTGCTCCGGAACACTTGACTGGCCGGCATGTGATTCACTTCGTTCCTGTGTCTGTCCCTTCGGGGAAATGTCACGCGGTGACATCCGGAGTCCTGCCTAGCCTGCTACAGCCCGGGTTCCTGGAGTCCTGTTAGCCCAGTGATATAGCCCGGATTCGCACGCTGCTGACCGACATGTTCGATGTTGATTCATGTATGCCTGTCCCCATACGTTAGTGCCGCTTTGGGTTCACGACTAGCCATGTCGGCCCGGGTTCTCTGTCATATGGATGCTAGCGACATTATCATATACGTGAGCCAAAAGGCGCAAACAGTCCCGGGCCATGGTAAGGCGACACCCGTGGGAATACCGTGCGTGAGGCCGCAAAGTGATATGAGGTGTTACAGGCTAGATCGGTGTGATGTAGAATCGGGGTCCCGACATGTTATCTCCTCGGAGAGCCCCGAACCTGGGTAAGATTCGCCGGCGTGCATGTCTTCGCCTCATCCCGTTTCCGGGCACCGGTGTCGGAGTAATTGGACACGGGTATCCCGAAGACGGCAAGACAATATTTCAAGACATCGGGGCTAGCAAAGCCCCTCAGTCCGACTGCCCGGCCGCTCCTGCCGGCTCCCCGTCCGACTGCTCCACCCGGCCGGCTGCCCGGCCGGCTGCCAGCTGACCGACTGCGCCGACTAGCCGGCTGCCGACTGCAGTCCGACCCGGCATCGACAAGACCCCGACGAGACGGCCATACCGTGGACAAGACAACCGTACCGCGACACCGTCATGTATAGTGTCACTTGTCCCCTGGCACTATTCATGAAGTGACCTAGGGGACAAGCATGACATGCACCATGCCTTGCTCCCATACCTCCACATAGCTTAGATAGTAAGCTAGCCTCACACTATAAAAGGAGACACACATCCATCCATCCATGGGTGGACTCCCATCCACACACAAGCAAGCTAGCTAGCAAGAGAGCTAGCTAGCCATCCATCCATCCCCACGGGCAAGCATGCCCAAGCACACACATGCGGCCATGCTCATGGCCGGCCACTAAAGCATGCTTTGTGCATGCATATATGGAGCTAGATGCCCATGGCACTGCCCCCAGATACAGCTCTAGGAGCACTTTGTACTGCCCGATGTACACCCCAGATATATATACTCAGACATGCAGGAGTAGGGGTATTATCTCTCCGGAGAGCCCCGAACCTGGGTAAACTAGCGCGTGCTACTCGCATACCCGCTCCCGGTCCCATCAGCAGCAGTCTTACCCTCACACAAAGCCCTTGTGGCATCTGTCGACTCACACCCCCCCACCGTGAGAATACCACGACAGTTGGCGCCCATCGTGGGGCGGTACTATGCTACCGCGCTGCTGCTGGTTTCGCAGTCCGGGCGGGACCATCTTCGCCATCACCACCGCGGCGTCGCGCCGTCCCTCCGATAGCGGTTGAGGGCTCGATATCGACACGCCCTCGGAATGGCCCCGAGGGGCGGCGCGTCCTCGCCGGCGGGACCATCTTCGCCATCACCACCGCGGCGTCGCGCCATCCCTCCGATAGCGGCCGAGGGCTCGATATCGACACACCCTCGGAATGGCCGCGAGGGACGGCGCGTCCTCGGCGTAGGCCTCGCCTTCGTCATCATCACCGCGGCGTCGCGCCGTCCCTCGGATAGCGGCCGAGGGCTCGATATCGACATGCCCTCGGAATGGCCGCGAGGGGCGGCGCGTCCTCGCCGTCGGGACCATCTTCGCCATCACCGCCGCGGCGTCGCGCCGTCTCTCCGGTAGCGCTCGGGGGCTCGACTTTGACCCGTCCCCGGAGCGGCCGCGCGGGACGGCGCGTCCTCGTCGTCGGCCTCGCCGCCTTCGTCATCATCACCGTTGCAACGCCGATCGTCCGTCCGCGCACACGCCGCGCGTGCGGTGCCTCGCTTCGGTCGGCCGTATCGGTGCGCGCGCCGTGCCACGTCGCCCGCGTCCGCTCCCCTCCGGGCTGCGCCTAGCTTGGGCTGGAGTGCGCGTTTGCTGCTCCATCCGTAGCCATATGCTACTCATACCATATCCCGTACACTAGCCATACATTGCCTCGCTTTGCTCCAGCGGGCGGCCCCGGCCTCCTCCTACGCCGCACGAGCACCAGCGTCGGGCCACGCCCGAGCTCCTCCGCCTGCGCGTGCCCCCGTGGCCTCGACCGCCGGCTGCCGCCCGGCCCATCCGCCTCCTGCCCCGCGCCCGGCTTCCGCGGCCTCCGCACGGCCAACCCCGAGCTCGGCCCCTCTGCATCGGCCCGCACCTCCACAAACATGTGCCCCGGCCACCGCCTGCCGGCCACCGCCACCCCAACCAGCTCCGGGTCCCCGCTCCGAGTCGCCTCCGCCTGCGGCCGGGCGCCCCGCTTCGGCCGTCTCTGGGTCTCACGCCGGCCTCTCCACCTCCTGCGCCGGCTCCGGTGGCCGCCCCGTCCCTCAACCCGACCGC
>NC_057802.1:116979020-116987770 GCF_018294505.1 Triticum aestivum | reverse complement strand
GGTCGCCTCCGCCCCCGCCGAGTCGCCCCGGTTCAGCCTCGCCCGCCTGCCTGCTCCGGCCTCCCCAGCACCGGCTCCGCGCTGGCCGGCTCCGCCAGCTCGCCGCCTTGTCGACCCGCCCGCCTGCCGGCTCCGGCCTCCCCCGGTCGCGCTCGCGTCCCCCTGTGCGCCTACAGGCCCTGGCTGGCCCCTACCCCGCGCGCTCGCCGGCTCCCGTGGCGGCTGCATCCCGCCATCGTTCCCCGCAGCCGGCTGCACAAGTAGATGGGATGTAAAAAGAGAAAGAAGGAAAAAAGGAGAGGGAAAGGGCCGTCTGCCTGCTGTAGCCGGCTGCTCGTGCAAAGGAAGAGAGGGCCGACTGCCCAAAAAAAAGAGAGAGAGAGAGAGAAAGAAGTCGGCTGGGACAAAGAGAAGAATAGAAACACCCGTCCGGATGATTCGTCCGCCTGCTTCGCCACTCGGACGGTCAGTCGTGACCCACGCTGTCGGCAGTGCCAAGCCGGCTGGTCTGCCTCCTGCTCCGACGGCGCACCCAGCGGGTGCGCTGACGCGCCCCCGCGAGGAGAGAAGACAGAGTAGTCGCCGGGAGATCCGGCCCGACTGCAGTCGGCCCGAATCTCGGGGGCTACACCCAGCGGGTGCGCTGACGCGCCCCCGCTAGGAAAGAAGACAAAGTCGTTGCCGGAAGATCCGGCCCGACTGCTCAGCAGTCGGCCCGAATCTCGGGGGCTACACCCAGTGGGTGCGCTGGCGCGCCCCCACAGAGACAAGAGAAGAGTTTCGTCCGGCTGCCAGCAGCCGGCAGAAGAAGAAAAAGGGCGCTGCAAGACGCCTCGCCGCCTGGCCGGTCGAGCTTGACCGGCCGGGACCCTCCTTCGAGCGACCGGGGGCTCGAAGGCTACACCCAGCGGGTGCGCCGGCTCTCTTCGGCAAACTCCGCCTCGGCTACACGAAAATTAATGTGAGCTCCTCGCCCGCATATTTTTTCACCGCGAGAGCACGGATAACCTCGAGCGATGCTCGGGGGCTATCTCCGCATTTTATTACAGTTGCATCACTGTTCGCCCCGGCGCCAGCCAGAGTTGGCCCGGGGGCTGGCCGCTTGGCCTGAGACGTTAGTTCCCGCAGACGGCTTAGTAGCGTGCGTGGTATGAAAAGCCCACTCTTAGTCACAGACCGCAGAGCGGCTGTCCGACTGGCAAGAGTGAACGCCGGAGGCCACCCACGCGAAAAACGTCCGGGAAGAAAAACGCTTCGGGCGACCCGACCGTTTTCTTTATGAGTATCTACTCGGTTAAATTCGCTCCCAGAGTCTGAGTATTGTACACTCCACTCCGCGGCCCACTCTCAGCCACAGACCGCAGAGCGGCTGTTCGGCAAGCGAGAGCACAAGCCAAAGAGCGGAGGGAACATGAAAAAGATTGAAGGGGGCTCGGACGAAACCGAGTCGGCACCCTCCGCATAAAACTTGCAGTGCTAAAAAGCAATCATTTGATATATCTGCATGGACTAACTTTGTCTTTTGCATGATCATTTCCATGAACACTCGCGAAAAAACCTCCGCCCGACTTTGCCAAGTTGCCCGGAGGCTTGGGGGCTACTGTCGGAATAATTGGACACGGGTATCCCGAAGACGGCAAGACAATATTTCAAGACATCGGGGCTAGCAAAGCCCCTCAGTCCGACTGCCCGGCCGCTCCTGCCGGCTCCCCGTCCGACTGCTCCACCCGGCCGGCTGCCCGGCCGGCTGCCAGCTGACCGACTGCGCCGACTAGCCGGCTGCCGACTGCAGTCCGACCCGGCATCGACAAGACCCCGACGAGACGGCCATACCGTGGACAAGACAACCGTACCGCGACACCGTCATGTATAGTGTCACTTGTCCCCTGGCACTATTCATGAAGTGACCTAGGGGACAAGCATGACATGCACCATGCCTTGCTCCCATACCTCCACATAGCTTAGATAGTAAGCTAGCCTCACACTATAAAAGGAGACACACATCCATCCATCCATGGGTGGACTCCCATCCACACACAAGCAAGCTAGCAAGCAAGAGAGCTAGCTAGCCATCCATCCATCCATCCCCACGGGCAAGCATGCCCAAGCACACACATGCGGCCATGCTCATGGCCGGCCACTAAAGCATGCTTTGTGCATGCATATATGGAGCCAGATGCCCATGGCACTGCCCCCAGATACAGCTCTAGGAGCACTTTGTACTGCCCGATGTACACCCCAGATATATATACTCAGACATGCAGGAGTAGGGGTATTATCTCTCCGGAGAGCCCCGAACCTGGGTAAACTAGCGCGTGCTACTCGCATACCCGCTCCCGGTCCTATCAGCAGCAGTCTTACCCTCACACAAAGCCCTTGTGGCATCTGTCGACTCACACCCCCCCACCGTGAGAATACCACGACAACCGGCGACGTTTTATTGGCTCCCACAATGATAAGCCATCCCTTGGCATATGTCGCACCAACCACCCGACAATCCTTTCCTAGCAAACCGTTGTTTGGCTAAGTTACCGCTTTTGCTCAGCCCTTCTTATAGCGTTGCTAGTTGCAGGTGAAGTTGAAGTTGGTTCCATATTGGAACATGGATATTTTGGCATATCACAATATCTATTATTTAATTAATGCATCTATATATTTGGTAAAGGGTGGAAGCCTCGGCCTTATGCCTGGTGTTTTGTTCCACTCTTGCCGCCCTAGTTTCCGTCATACCGGTGTTACGTTCCTTGATTTTGCGTCCCTTACGCGGTTGGGTGATTTATGGGACCCCCTTGACAGTTCGCCTTGAATAAAACTCCTCCAGCAAGGCCCAACCTTGGTTTTACATTTGCCTACCTAAGCCTTTTTCCCTTGGGTTTTCGCGAGCCCGAGGGTCATCTTTATTTACCCCCCCCCCCCGGACCAGTGCTCCTTCGAGTGCTGGCCCAAACCGAGCGATGTCCGGCGCCCCCTGGGCAACCAGGGTCTATGCCAACCCGACGTCTGGCTCATCCGGTGTGCCCTGAGAACGAGATATGTGCAGCTCCTATTAGGATTTGTCGGCACATTCGGGCGGCTTTGCTGGTCTTGTTTTACCATTGTCGAAATGTCTTGTAAACCGGGATTCCGAGACTGATCGGGTCTTCCCGGGAGAAGGAATATCCTTCGTTGACCGTGAGAGCTTATAATGGGCTAAGTTGGGACACCCCTGCAGGGTATTATCTTTCGAAAGCCGTGCCCGCGGTTATGAGGCAGATGGGAATTTGTTAATATCCGGTTGTAGAGAACTTGACACTTGACTTAATTAAAATACATCAACCGTGTGTGTAACCGTGATGGTCTCTTTTCGGCGGAGTCCGGGAAGTGAACACGGTTTGGGTTATGTATGAGCGTAAGCAGTTTCAGGATCACTTCTTAATCATTTCTAGCTTCGCGACCGTTGCGTTGCTCCTCTTCTCGCTCTTATTTGCGTATGTTAGCCACCATATATGCTTAGTGCTTGCTGCAGCTCCACCTCATTACCCCATCCTTCCTATAAGCTTAAATAGTCTTGATCTCGCGGGTGTGAGATTGCTGAGTCCTCGTGACTCACAGATTCTACCAACACAGTTGCAGGTGCCGACGATACCAGTGCAGGTGATGCAACCGAGCTCAAGTGGGAGTTCGACGAGGAACGTGGTCGTTACTATATTTTGTTTCCTGTTGATCAATAGTGGAGCCCAGTTGGGACGATCGGGGATCTAGCATTTGGGGTTATCTTCTTTTCATTTGGATTTGACCGTAGTCGGTCTATGTGTGGATTTTGGATGATGTATGAATTAACTTATATATTGTGTGAAGTGGCGATTGTAAGCCAACTCTCTTTATCCCATTCTTGTTCATTACATGGGATTGTGTGAAGATGACCCTTCTTGCGACCAAACCTACAATGCGGTTATGCCTCTAAGTCGTGCCTCAACACGTGGGAGATATAGCCGCATCATGGGCGTTACAAGAGACCACCTGGATAGTTGTGTTGGTTGTGTTTTCAAGGAAAGAGCTGCTGATCAAGCTGAAATTCTATTGAATAATATGTTGACCAATGAAAATAATTGGACACTTCCTGAACCAACTCCTAAGCCAACTCCGAAGAAAAGGGGAGTTCTATTTCTCAGTCCTGAAGATATGCAAGAGGCAAAGAAATCTATGAAAGAAAAGGGTATAAAAGCTGAAGATGTTAAGAATTTACCTCCTATTAAAGAAATACATGGTCTTAATTTACCACCTGTTGAAGAAATATATGGTCCTAATTCATCACCTATTGAAGAAACACATTGTCTTGATAACCCGACACAGGTAGTAAAGGTAAATTCTCTCTATAGATATGATAAAGCTGAAATCCCTCCTACTAAGTTTGCTAGCCAATGTTTGGATGAGTTTGATAACTTTATGGTTAAGCAAGAAGATTTTAATGCTTATTTTGGTAGACAATTAAAACAAAATGCTTATATGATTGAACACTTGGGTGATTATATGTCTAGAGTTAAAGGTGAACTTAAACTCATTAGTAAACATGCTTCTATGGTTACCACTCAAGTAGAACAAGTACTTAAAGCTCAGAATGATTTGCTCAATGAATTGAATAGTAAGAATAATGACTATGCTATTAGAGTGGCTACTAGAACTGGTAAAATGAGTCAGGAACCTTTGTATCCTGAAGGCCATCCTAAGAGAATTGAGCAGGATTCTCAGAGAAATAATACTGATGCACCTAGTCCTTCCAAGAAGAAGAAAAAGAAAAATGATAGGACTTTGCATGCTTCTAGTGAACCTGTTGTAGACACACCTGAGAATCCCAATGATATTTCTATTTCTAATGCTGAAACACAATCTGGTAATGAGCATGAACCTAGTGGAAATGCTAATGATGATGTTCATGTTGATGCTCAACCTAGCAATGATAATGATGTAGAAATTGAACCCGCTGTTGATCTTGATAACCCACAATCAAAGAATCAACGTTATGATAACAGAGACTTTGTTGCTAGGAAGCACGGTAAAGAAAGAGAGCCATGGGTTCAGAAACCCATGCCTTTTCCTCCCAAACCATCCAAGAAAAAGGATGATGAGGATTTTGAGCGCTTTTCTGAAATGATTAGACCTATCTTTCTACGTATGCGTTTGACTGATATGCTTAAAATGAATCCTTATGCTAAGTATATGAAGGATATTGTTACTAATAAAAGAAAGATACCGGAAGCTGAAATTTCCACCATGCTTGCTAATTATACTTTTAAGGGTGGAATACCTAAGAAACTTGGAGATCCAGGAGTACCAACTATACCATGCTCCATTAAAAGAAATTATGTTAGAACTGCTTTATGTGATCTTGGAGCCGGTGTTAGTGTTATGCCTCTCTCTTTACACTACTAGGAAAATGATTTTTAACGACGGGATATGTGGTCGTTAAAAGTGAGAATGCGGTCGTTGAAAGTCACTAACGACCACATCTTTGTGGCCGTAGTAGGCTCCGTCGTTAAAAGTATAACTACCACATTTTCCCGTCGTTATTTTATAACGATGGGACAATGTGTTGTCGTTAATTGTGATAAAATAACGACAACAATTCGTGTACTAGCGACCACTTATCCCATCGTTTGAAACATTTCATGGTTATTAAAATATTAATAATTACCACTTTATATTGTCAATGGCCATCCATCTCACCATTTTTCTTGCCTGTAACAACCAATCTTAACTTTTACAGATATTATTTTATGTTACTTGTAACTTTTGACTATTATCAACCACACCAATTAAGAACCAAAATAATTTGAATAGTCAATGTATCACAACCTGTTTTCATTAATCAAAAACACATATGTTGAACATGATACAATGTTGAAGTTAAAAATACCATTAAAAATTATGAACGAAAAACACTCTCTAGACAAGCATTGTAGTCATTCATGTCTAACTACAAAAGTGTCTTTTTTTCTTCATAATCTTCGGCCATGGGACAACATTATAAGTCCTTGTATTTGAGTGCATATCATTCTTTGTCAATGACTACAATGCCTTGTGAAGCTTCTGTTATGGTGGACCATCAATTCTGCAAAACCATAAATCATTTATAAGTCAGTACATATAAATGAACTAGCACAAAGGATAATTGCATATGAATTCATGTTCAAGCGGATAAAAATGCATACTTTACCTGTAGCTTAGACACGGCTTAATGGAAATTCTTATATAGTCCTTATGTGAGAAACACAAACTATTTTAAGTAAATATTAATTGGTATATTTCTTGTATAATTCGAGGAAGACTTGAGTTATTTTATATCTAGGCAAGTGAATTGAGTTATTTTGGTTGTGGTATATACCCAACTAATTAACACTGAACACTATTCTACACTGCTTAAAAAAACTATACCGCTCAAGAATAAGTGATATACATACATACATGTAACTCTTAGTCGTAACCTATATATCATAGCCTAGTGAAGGAATTAATTGCTGTGCTAATCTGCAAATCTTTGGCTTAGCAAAGAAAAGAAGAGTGAATCTTCAGTATTTGTTGCCTACACTACATACAACTAATATGACTACATGACACTACAATTACCATCTACATTCCAAGTGAGAAGCTCAAGTGCTCACCAAAAATGTGTTGTATTCGTTCTTCATGCCACTTGAGTTAGAGTTCATGATGGCATCATTCCTCTTTCATCCTGCACCTAAAATAGTGAGAAATTGATCATTTGCATGCATACCTTGGCCCAGATAGCCATCTTGACGGTGTTCATGCAACAACTTTGGGGATGCCATCCAGTAGCTCTTTGCACAAGTTGAGAACACACATCAGGAGACAGTTCCTGCAAGACGTAGAGAATATGCAAAAAGTGAATGGATGGAGAACTAGAGGGTGAACATTTACATGAACAAACTGACTGACACCCTTGTTGCGCACCGTCCACTAAGAAGGCGAAACACTATGGCTCGTAAGGATATCAAACCTCTGCATATACACAAATTTTGTGTGGAATGAAGAGATTTGTACACTTTGTTCTGCTGTGACAGGTAATGTGTGGAGTAATTAACTGTAAGGAATAATACGTACCAAGATGGGCTCATTTGGAGCGGCCTCCACTTTACGGGGATGCTTTATCTTGTACACTTTTGCTAGCTGGTGATGGATGGGGGGTAATATCAGATTTTTGTGTGAGCTGATTAAACAGGAGAGATCACCTCGAGGATTAAGGACTTGCAGGAACGCCTTGCTCCTCAAGGATTCCCCTTGGCGTGCCTGCGGAAACAAGATTCGTGATTTCTCAAAGATGCATGTATCATAGAACGATGAAGGAAGGTGCTGCTGCTCAGCTGCGAGAGAAGTCTACCCGTGACGTCTCCCCGGCGATCGCCGGCGACGGTGGCGGGCTGAGGCGATGTCTTCAGTGCCCGTGCTCCATCATCACCAGATCGAAGCATCCCCGAACAGAACACCGCTGTCGGCTGTGCCGCCTCCCGCCCTCCCCTGCTCCCGAAGTCCACCGGCCCTCCCCCGCCTGACTCTGCTCCTTGGCTCGACCACTCATCACCAAGGGGTGGAGGAAGATGCCCTTGGTGGCGAGTCTGCCCTATACAGGACGCACTCCAGATCCGGCCGCGAGCCGTGGATCCCCCATCGGCCGCGAGATAGAGGAGGCGGGGCTGCTCGTGGCACTCGATCTGGGCATAGCACGGGCCGTGTAGGGCACTGCTCCTTCGGGATCTGTAGCCGCGGCGGCGCTGAATCGAGGGGAGAGGGACGCTAATTACTGTCTAACCCGAAGAGAGATATTTAACCAACAACAAGCACGAGCAACTGAAAATTAGCGATCGTCGTTAGGAGGTTTCGCGGGGCTAAGTTAGACGTGTGTTCGGCTCATCATACAACAACCGCATATTTTAATTGCTGGTCGTTATAGGCCTAATCTCTAGTAGTGTTATGTCGTAGACTTGATTTGAATAAGTTGGCACTTACTGAAATATCTTTGCAAATGGCTGATAAGTCAACTACTATACCTGTCGGTATTTGTGAGGATGCACCTGTTGTGGTTGCAAACGTTACTATTTTAACGGACTTTGTTATTCTTGATATTCCCGAGGACAATAGTATGTCTATTATTCTTGGAAGACCCTTTTTGAATACTGCAGGGGCTGTTATTGATTGCAACAAAGGCAATGTCACTTTTCATGTTAATGGTAATGAGCATATGGTACACTTTCCGAGGAAACAACCTCAAGTTCATAGTATAAACTCTATTGGAAAAATTCCATCGATTATTTTTGGAGGTTTTGAATTTCCTCTTCCTACTGCCAAGAAGAAATATGATATTCCTATTATTGGGGATGTGCATATCCCCGTTGAGGTAACATAGTGTTATTCAAAATTTCTCCAGTTCCATGTTATTCGGAATGAGTTTGTTAACAAGACTTGATCAACCTTGTTAGTGGATTCCTTCTGAAGAACATGAGATGGATGAAGTTAGAAAGCACAACCTTTTGTACCCTCCTTTTACTTTCTGTTATTTAGTTGAAATAAAGTAAAATTAGTATTTACTGTCTGTTTTCTGAATTATCCGTACAATATAAAAATACCCCAAAAATAAAAATTCTCCAAATGCCCTGAAATTTAAATATGATTTTTTTCTGGAATATTTGAGAATATTTGGCACTAAGAACACAGCAGGGGGAGAAAGCACCTGGCCACGAGGGTCCAGGGCGCGCCCA
>NC_057802.1:116963381-116978815 GCF_018294505.1 Triticum aestivum | reverse complement strand
GGCCCATGGTGGCTCCCCTCCACTTATTCCAGCAACCACACACTCCTTCTTCCTCCCAAAAAATCACCAACCAGCTCAAGCACGAGTTCTAGCTCATTTTGTTGCGATTTTCGATCTCCTTGCTCAAAGCACCTCTCACAAAACTGCTTTGGGGGATTGTTCCTTGGTATGTGACTCCTCCAATGGTCCAATTAGTTTTTGTTCTAGTGATTTATTCATTGCAAATTTTTGCTGCTTAGGTGACCCTGTTCTTGAGCTTGCATGTCAAATTTATTTGGTCCCAAGTAGTTCTAATGCATGATATAGTCTCTAGGCACTTGTGGGAGTAGTTGCTATCAATTATGTTGAGTTTGGTTCACTTTTATTTGAAGTTACTAAAAATTTCAGAAATTTTTAGAAAATGATGAAGAGATTTTTGAGGGGCTCTTCGAGCCGAAGCTCGAAGGATAAGCAAAGTGAAGAAGAAGAGAGGCCCAAATATAATCTGCCTCGCACCGCGGAGGTTCGGCCGTGTGAATGGCCTTGTGATGATTTCTTGAGAGCAGCCGGGATTTATGATGATTTTTATGAATTGGCTGAGAATGTAGGCCTTACTGACTTCCTCCGCGACCAACGCGAACAGTATCTCTTACTCACTAATACCTTTGTGCAAAATTTTCATTTCCGTTCTAGGAGGTCACCACCTACGGTGGATTTTTATTTATATGATGGTATAAGGAGATGACCCTTCGTGAATTTTGTGAGGTTTGCAAGTTGCCCTTTTCGGGCATCATAGAGGAACCACATCTTGATGATGTGGATGGGTTTATTGATACCATTGCTGTAGGGGAAAGGAGGAAGGTTTCCGATGCACGAATTACTAGCATACACTTTCCTGTTCTACGTTACTTTGCTATATTTGCTAGTAGATGCTTAATTGGTCGCGGAAACTGTGGAAACCTGAGTGCCCCTGGTATTGTTATTTTGTGCCATGCCTTATTTCATGATGACACATTTAGTATGGGCGCTATCGTTGCAAAGCGGTTAAACCTTAACCGTACTAAGGGCCCCATCTTGGGAGGCATCTTCGCCTCGCGCCTCGCTGCATACTATAACATACCTCTTAGGCATTATGAGAAAGAAGAAAAACTGCTGCCTTCTGTTTATCTAGATTATAAGAGTATGGTAGCGCATGATTTTATTGTTAAGAATAGGGAAAAGGCGCTTAAGTACAAATTAATATTCGGTAAAAATCATCCTGAGACTATTACCTTGCCTGCCCCTTCCTTGTTTGATTTATCTGCAGGTGAGTACCTTGTTCCGTTGGAGGCCATTCACGCCTACCGGAACCCTACATCAGCTACAGAGCCGGAGTCGGAACCACAATTTGATCCTCCACGACAGTCTAATTACCAGTGGGATCCGGAGGTGATTGCCAACCAGTGGCAATCCGAGGCTTCTTCAAAGTACGACCCTAACTACAACTATGGATATCCGCCAGGCCAGCCGTGGCAATAGACCAACTTAGGCCAAAAGCCTAAGCTTAGGGGAGTACGTATTTCTCACCGACATTATATTTACATTTACACACTCATTGCTAGATGTCGGTGTTCATACTCTTTCATTGTAATATTCATGCTAGTTTATTTTCTTTTTATGCTTTCTTCTTGTGTGTTTGATAAACCTTAAGAAAAACTAAAAAAAATTAGTTGTAGCTTTTAGCTAGTTTACTTTTCATGCTGTAGTAGTAGTAATTAAAAGAAAACCCAAAAAGATTTCATGTTCTTCTTTTGCTTGTTGGGAGCTTTCCCGTGTAAATAGTTTTATTTATTTTCTTTTCTTTTGGGGTCGATAGGAGAAGACCATGATTAAATTGTTGAAGTGGCTCTTATATGCATTATCGTTGATTTAACCAAGAGCCCATATTGCCTTGTCTTCTCCTGTTTATTGAATGCTCGCAGATTCCAGCTTAGTCCAATGCACGTGCACTATTATTATTATTCACATTGTTCAGTCGTGCAAGTGAAAGGCAATTATAACGATATATGATGGACTGATTGAGATGGGAGAAGCTGGTATGAACTCGACCTCTCTTGTTTTTGTAAATATGATTAGTTCATCGTTCCTGATTCAGCCTATTATGAATAAACATGTTTGCAATGACAATTAGAGATTATAGTTACTTATGCCATGCTTAATTAGCTAGAGTTTATAATGGTTTACCTTGCGTGCCAACATGATATTAAAATGGTTGTGATGTGGTATGATAGGGTGGTATCCTCCTTTGAATGATTTAAGTGACTTGACTTGGCACATGTTCACACATGTAGTTGAAACAAAATCAACATAGCCTCCACGATATTTATGTTCATGCTGGATTATATCCTACTCATGCTTGCACTCAATGTTCATTAATTTTAATGCATGTTCATGACTGTTGTCGCTCTCTAGTTGGTCGCTTCCCAGTCTTTTTCTAGCCTTCACTTGTACTAAGCGGGAATACTGCTTGTGCATCCAATCCCTTAAACCCCAAGGTTATTCCATATGAGTCCACCATACCTTCCTATATGCGGTATCTACCTGCCGTTCCAAGTAAATTTGTATGTGCCAAACTCTAAACCTTCAAATGAAATTCTGTTTTGTATGCTCGAATAGCTCATGTATCAACTAGGGATGTCGGTATCTTCCATGTTAGGCGGGTTATTCTCAAGAGGAGTGGACTCCGCTCCTCACTCACGAGAAAATGGCTGGTCACCGGGATGCCCAGTCCCATGCTTTATGCAAACCAAATCAAAATAATTGCAAACAAAACTCCCCCGGGACTCTTGTTAGTTGGAGGCACTTGTTGTTTCGAGCAAGCCATAGATTGATGCTTGTTGGTGGAGGGGGAGTATAAATTTTACCATTCTGTTTGGGAACCGCCTATAATGTGTGTAGCATGGAAGATATCGCCATCTCTTGGTTGTTATGTTGACAATGAAAGTATGCCGCTCAAAATATTATTTATCTCTATTTTAAAACCAAGCTCTGGCACCTCTACAAATCCCTGCTTCCCTCTGCGAAGGGCCTATCTATTTACTTTTATGTTGAGTTATCACCCTCTTATTAAAAAGCACCAGCTGGAGAGCACCGCTGTCATTTGCATTCGTTACTGTTAATTTATATTGGGTATGACTATGATTGGATCTCTTTTACCATGAATTACAATGTCTAGTCAGTCCTTGATCTTTAAAGGTGCTCTGCATTTATGTTTTGCGGTCTCAGAAAGGGCTAGCGAGATACCATCTTGTTATATCATATCATGATTGTTTTGAGAAAGTGTTGTCATCCGAGATTTATTATTATTGCTCGCTAGTTGATTATGCCATTGACATGAGTAAACATGAGACCTAAATGTTATTGTGAATATGGTTAGTTCAAAATCTTTGCTGAAAACTTGAATGTTGGCTTTACATATTTACAACAACAAGAGCAAACAGAGTTTGTAAAAGTTTTTCTTTATCACTTTCAGTTTATCAACTGAATTGCTTGAGGACAAGCAAAGGTTTAAGCTTGGGGGAGTTGATACGTCTCCGTCGTATCTACTTTTCCAAACACTTTTGCCCTTGTTTTGGACTCTAACTTGCATGATTTGAATGGAACTAACCCGGACTGACGTTGTTTTCAGCAGAATTGCCATGGTGTTATTTTTGTGCAGAAACAAAAGTTCTTAGAAAGACCTGAAACTTCACGGAGATTATTTTTGGAAAATATAAAAAATACTGGCGAAAGAATCAAGGCCAGGGGGGCCACACCCTTTCCACGAGGGTGGGGGGCGCGCCCAGGCGCGCCCCTGCCTCGTGGGTCCCCTGGAGCTCCACTGACCTCAACTCTAACTCCATATATTCGTGTTCGGGGAGAAAAAAATCAGAGAGAAAGATTCATCGCGTTTTACGATACGAAGCCGCCGCCAAGCCCTAAACTCTCTCGGGAGGGCTGATCTGGAGTCCGTTCGGGGCTCCGGAGAGGGGAATCCGTCGCCGTCGTCATCATCAACCATCCTCCATCACCAATTTCATGATGCTCACCGCCGTGCGTGAGTAACTCCATTGTAGGCTTGCTGGACGGTGATGGGTTGGATGCGATTTATCATGTAATCGAGTTAGATTTGTTAGGGTTTGATCCCTAGTATCCACTATGTTCTGAGATTGATGTTGCTATGACTTTGCTATGCTTAATGCTTGTCACTAGGGCCCGAGTGCCATGATTTCAGATCTGAACCTATTATGTTTTCATGAATATATGTGAGTTCTTGATCCTATCTTGCAAGTCTATAGTCACCTACTATGTGTTATGATCCGGCAACCCCGAAGTGACAATAATCGGGACCACTCCCGGTGATGACCGTAGTTTGAGGAGTTCATGTATTCACTATGTGTTAATGCTTTGGTCCGGTACTCTATTAAAAGGAGGCCTTAATATCCCTTAGTTTCCATTAGGACCCCGCTATCATGGGAGGGTAGGATAAAAGATGTCATGCAAGTTCCTTTCCATAAGCATGTATGAATATATTCGGAATACATGCCTACATTACATTGATGAATTGGAGCTAGTTCTGTGTCACCCTATGTTATGACTGTTACATGATGAACCGCATCCGGCATAATTCTCCATCACCGATCCAATGCCTACGAGCTTTTCACTTACTGTTCTTCGTTTATTTACTTTTCCATTGCTACTGTTACAATCACTACAAAACCCAAAAATATTACTTTGCTACCGTTATCGTTACTTCCATACTACTTTGCTACTAAATACTTTGCTGCAGATATTAAGTTATCCAGGTGTGGTTGAATTGACAACTCAACTTCTAATACTTGAGAATATTCTTTGGCTCCCCTTGTGTCGAATCAATAAATTTGGGCTGAATACTCTACACTCGAAAATAGTTGCGATCCCCTATACTTGTGGGTTATCAAGGGGGCCCACACCCTGGCCACGAGGGTGTGGGGCGTGCCCCCTGCCTCGTGGGCCCCCTGGCAGGCCTCCGATGCCCATCTTTTGCTATATGAAGTCTTTTACCCTGGAAAAAATCATAAGCAAGCTTTCGGGAAGAAACTCCGCTGCCACGAGGCGGAACCAATCTAGGGCTCCGGCGGAGTTGTTCTGCTGGGGAAACTTCCCTTCGGGAGGGGGAAATCATCGCCATTGTCATCACCGACGATCCTCTCATCGGGAGGGGGTCAATCTCCATCAACTTCTTCACCAGCACCATCTCCTCTCAAACCCTAGTTCATCTCTTGTATCCAATCTTTGTCCCAAAGCCTCAGATTGGTACCTGTGGGTTTCTAGTAGTGTTGATTACTCCTTGTAGTTGATGCTAGTTGGTTTATTTGGTGGAAGATCATATGTTCAGATCCTTAATGCATATTAATACCCCTCTGATTATGAACATGAATATGATTTGTCAGTAGTTACGTTTGTTCCTGAGGACATGGGAGAAGTCTTGCTATAAGTAGTCATGTGAATTTGGTATTCGTTCGATATTTTGATGAGATGTATGTTGTCTCTCCTCTAGTGGTGTTATGTGAACGTTGACTACATGACACTTCACCATTGTTTGGGCCTAGAGGAAGGCATTGGGAAGTAATAAGTAGATGATGGGTTGCTAGAGTGACAGAAGCTTAAACCCTAGTTTATGAGTTGCTTCGTAAGGGGCTGATTTGGATCCATATGTTTCATGCTATGGTTAGGTTTACCTTAATACTTCTTTTATAGTTGCGGATGCTTGCAATAGGGGTTAATCATAATTGGGATGCTTGTCCAAGAAAGGACAGCACCTAAGCACCGGTCCACCCACATACCAAATTATCAAAGTAACGAACGCGAATCATATGAGCGTGATGAAAACTAGCTTGACGATAATTCCCATGTGTCCTCGGCAGCGTTTTCCTTCATATAAGAGTTTGTCCAGGCTTGTCCTTTGCTACAAAAAGGATTGGGCCATCTTGCTGCACCTTATTTACTTTCATTACTTGTTACCCGTTACAAATTACCTTATCACAAAACTATCTGTTACCGATAATTTCAGTGCTTGCACAGAATTCCTTACTGAAAACCGCTTGTCATTTCCTTCTGCTCCTCATTGGGTTTGACACTCTTACTTATTGAAAGGACTATGATAGATCCCCTATACTTGTGGGTCATCAAGACTCTTTTCTGGCGCCGTACCGGGTAGTGAAGCCTTTGGTAGGTGGAATTTGGTAAGGAAAAAATTATATAGTGTGCTGAAATTTACTGTCACTTGTTACTATGGAACATAATCCTTTGAGGGGCTTGCTAGGGGTATCTTCACCCCGACCAGTAAAGCAAAGAGTTGCTCCTCAACCTACTGAACCTACTGAAAAATGTTTACTTTGAAATTCCTTCGGGTATGATAGAGAAACTGCTAGCTAATCCTTTTACAGGAGATGGAACATTACATCCCGATTTGCACCTAATCTATGTGGATGAAGTTTGTGGATTATTTAAGATTGCAGGTATGCCCGAGGATGTTATGAAGAATAAGGTCTTCCCTTTATCTTTGAAGGGAGAGGCATTGACATGGTTTAGGCTATGTGATGATATGGGATCATGGAACTACAACCGATTGAAATTGGAATTTCATGAAGTTTTATCCTATGCATCTTGTTCATCGTGATCGTAATTATATATATAATTTTTGGCCTCGCGAAGGAGAAAGCATCTCTCAATCTTGGGGAGGCTTAAGTAAATTGGAATTTCAAGAGAAATTATTATTCAAAAAATTTATGCTCGGCTTTCTCTCAACAATCGCTCCATGCTCGATACTTCTTGTACTGGCTCTTTTATGATGAAGACTATTGAATTCAAGTGGGATTTATTGGAAAGAATTAAACGCAACTCTGAAGATTGGGACCTCGATGAAGGTAAGGAGTCAGGTATAACACCTAAGTTTGATTGTGTTAAATCTTTTATGGATATATACCGATGTTTTTCATGAATTTAGCACTAAATATGGACTTGACTCTGAGATAGTAGATTCTTTCTGTGAATCCTTTGCTACTCATGTTGATCTCCCTAAGGAGAAGTGGTTTAAATATAATCCTCCCGTTGAAGTAAAAGTAGTTGCACCTATTAAAGTTGAAGAAAAGACTATCACTTATAATGATCTTGTCGTTCCTACTGCTTATATTGAGAAACCACCTTTCCCTGTTAGAATAAAGGATCATGATAAAGCTTCAACTGTGGTCAACAAAAGTAATATTAGGACACCCAAACCCCCTGAGCAAATTAAAGTTGAACCTAGTATTGCTATGGTTAAAGATCTCTTGGCTGATAATATTGATGGGCATGTTATTCACTTCTGTAATGAAGCTGCTAGGAATGCTAGACCTGATGCTAAAAATAAACATAGACCTGTTGTAGGCATGCCTGTTATTTCTGTTAAAATAGGAGATCATTGCTATCATGGCTTATGTGATATGGGTGCTAGTGCAAGTGCGATACCTCATTCCTTGTACAAAGAAATTATGCATGAAATTGCACCTACTGAGATAGAGGAAATTGATGTCACAATTAAGCTTGCTAATAGAGACACTATTTCACCAGTTGGGATTGTTAGAGATGTTGAAGTCTTGTGTGGGAAAGTTAAATATCCTGCTGATTTTCTTGTCCTCGGTTCCCCACAAGATAGCTTTTGCCCCATCATATTTGGTAGACCCTTCTTGAATACTGTTAATGCTAGGATAGACTGCAAAAAGGATGTTGTTACTATTGGTTTGGGGGATATGTCTCATGAGTTTAACTTTGCTAAATTTCGTAGACAACCCCGTGACGAGGAATTGCCTAGTAAAGATGAAATTATTGGTCTTGCTTCTATTGCCGTGCCTCCTAATGATCCTTTAGAACAATATTTTCTTGACCATGAAAATGATATGTTTATGAATGAAAGAAGGGAAATAGATGAAGTATTCTTTAAACAGAGACCTATTTTGAACACAACTTGCCTTTTGAAATCCTAGGGGATCCTCCTCCACCCAAGGGTGATCCCGTGTTTTAGCTTAAACCATTACCTGATACTCTTAAATATGCTTATCTTGGTGAAAAGAAGATATATCATGTTATTATTAGTGCTAACCTTTTAGAGCATGAAGAAAAGAGATTATGAAAACTCTGAAGAAGCACCGTGCTGCTATTGGATATACTCTTGGTGATCTTAAAGGCATTAGTCCCACTCTATGTCAACACAAAATAAAATTGGAGAAAGACGCTAAACCAGTTGTTGATCACCAACGACGGTTAAATCCTAAGATGAAAGAAGTGGTAAGAAAAGAAATACTAAAGCTTCTGGAGGCAGGTATAATTTATCCCATTGCTGATAGTCAGTGGGTAAGTCATGTCCATTGTGTCCCTAAGAAGGGAGGTATTACTGTTGTTCCTAATGACAAAGATGAATTGATCCCACAAAGAATTATTACAGGTTATAGAATGGTAATTGATTTACACAAATTAAATAAAGCTACTAAAAAGGATCATTACCCTTTACCTTTTATTGATCAAATGCTAGAAAGATTATCCAAACATACACATTTTTGCTTTCTAGATGGTTATTCTGGTTTCTCTCAAATACCGTCAAAAGAGGATCAAGAAAAGACCACTTTTACTTGCCCTTTCGGTACCTTTGCTTATAGACGTATGCCTTTTGGTTTATGTAATGCACCTGCTACCTTTCAAAGATGCATGATGGCTATATTCTCTGATTTTTGTGAAAAGATTGTTGAGGTTTTCATGGATGATTTCTCCGTATATGGAACTTCTTTTGATGATTGCTTGAGCAACCTTGATCGAGTTTTGCAGAGATGTGAAGAAACTAACCTTGTCTTGAATTGGGAGAAGTGTCACTTTATGGTTAATGAAGATATTGTCTTGGGGCATAAAATTTCTGAAAGAGGTAAGTTGATAAAGCTAAAGTTGATGCTATTGAAAAGATGTCGTGTCCCAAGGACATTAAAGGTATAAGAAGTTTCCTTGGTCATGCCGATTTTTATAGGAGGTTCATTAAGGACTTCTCTAAAATCGCCAGGCCTCTGACTAATCTCTTACAAAAAGATATTCCTTTTGTCTTTGATGATGATTGTGTAGAAGCCTTTGAAATACTTAAGAAAGCTTTGATTTCTGCACCTATTGTTCAGCCACCTGATTGGAATTTACCCTTTGAAATTATGTGTGATTCTAGTGATTATGCTGTAGGTGTTGTTCTAGGACAAAGAGTTGATAAGAAATTAAATGTTATCCAATATGCTAGTAAAAATCTAGACAGTGCCCAGAGAAATTATGCTACTACTGAAAAAGAATTTTTAGCAGTTGTATTTGCTTGTGATAAGTTCAGACCATATATTGTTGATTCTAAAGTAACTGTTCACACTGATCATGCTGCTATTAAATACCTTATGGAAAAGAAAGATGCTAAACCTAGACTTATTAGATGGGTTCTCTTGCTACAAGAATTTGATTTGCATATTATTGATAGAAAGGGAGCTGAGAACCCAGTCGCAGACAACTTGTCTAGGTTACAGAATGTTCTTGATGACCCACTACCTATTGATGATAGCTTTCCTGATGAACAATTAAATGTCATTAATGCTTCTCGTACTGCTCCATGGTATGCTGATTATGCTAATTACATTGTTGCTAAATTTATACCACCTAGTTTCACATACCAGCAAAAGAAAAAGTTCTTCTATGATTTAAGACATTACTTCTGGGATGACCCACACATTTATAAAGAAGGAGTAGATGGTGTTATTAGACGTTGTATACCTGAGCATGAACAGGAACAGATCCTACCCAAGTGTCACTCCGAAGCTTACGGATGACATCACGCTGGAGATAGAACTGCACATAAGGTATTGCAATACGGTTTTTATTGGCCTACTCTCTTCAAAGATGCCCGTAAGTTTGTCTTATCTTGTGATGAATGTCAAAGAATTGGTAATATTAGCATACGTCAAAAATGCCTATGAACTATTCACTTGTTATTGAACCATTTGATGTTTGGGGCTTTGATTATATGGGACCGTTTCCTTCCTCTAACGGGTATACACATATTTTAGTTGATGTTGATTACGTTACTAAGTGGGTAGAAGCTATTCCAACTAGTAGTGCTGATCATAACACCTCTATTAAGATGCTTAAATAAGTTATTCCGAGGTTTGGAGTCCCTAGATATCTAATGACTGATGGTGGTTCACATTTTATTCATGGTGCTTTCCGTAAAATGCTTGCTAAGTATGATGTTAATCATAGAATTGCATCCCCATATCACCCGCAGTCTAGTGGTCAAGTAGAACTTAGTAATAGAGAGCTCAAATTAATTTTGCAAAAGACTGTTAGTAGACCTAGAAAGAATTGGTCCAAGAAACTTGATGATGCATTATGGGCCTATAGAACTGCATATAAAAATCCTATGCATATGTCTTCGTATAAAATGGTTTATGGAAAAGCATGTCACTTACCTCTCGAACTAGAACATAAGGCATAATAGGGCCATTAAAGAGCTCAATTATGATTTCAAACTTGCCGGTGAGAAGAGGTTATTTGACATTAGCTCACTTGATGAATGGAGAACCTAGGCCTATGAGAATGCCAAACTGTTTAAAGAAAAAGTTAAAAGATGGCATGACAAAAGGATACAAAAGCGTGTATTTAATGTAGGTGATTATGTGTTGCTATTCAACTCTCGTTTAAGATTTTTTGCAGGAAAACTTCTCTCTAAATGGGAAGGTCCTTACGTTATCGAGGAGGTCTATCGTTCCGGTGCCATAAAAATCAACAACTTCAAAGGCACAAATCCGAAGGTGGTGAACGGTCAAAGAATCAAACATTATATCTCAGGTAATCCTATAAATATTGAAACCAATGTTATTGAAACCGTAACCCCGGAGGAATACATAAGGGACACTTTTCAGAATGTTTCAGACTCCGAAAAGGAATAGGTATGTGGTACGGTAAGTAAACCGACTCCAAAACAGTTCTAATGGTACTTTTTCTCCGTTTTGGAATATGTAAGAAAATAGGAAAATAAGAAGTATTTCGGGAAGGACACGAGGCGTCCACGACGGTGGAGGGCGCGCCCTACCCCCTGGGCGCGCCCCCTGCCTCGTGGGCACCTCGTGTGCTCTCCGGACTCCGTTTTCTTGCACGATACTTCTTTTGGTCGGTAAAAATTCATTATATGATCTCCCGAAGGTTTTGACCACCGTACCATGCAAATATCCTCTGTTTTTGTTTCGAGTTGTTTCTGCCACAGATTAGAGCAAGATGTCTTCTCAAGAGTTAGTCAGGGAGAGCCGGGTGTCTAATCCGACACCGGGACCAAGAGCAAACAGTGATGCTGACCACTTTGGGCCATCAACGAAGGAAGAGATGGAGGCTGACTTGAAAAGGATAGATGCCATGGAGGAGGATCAGGAAGTTACTTCCCGTTTCCGAGCCGGATTCACGATGGGGGAACTACAGAGCTCAGCTATTCCAAACTCGGTCATCCCTTCGAATGTTAAATTTCTCTCTTATGAAAATATGAAAAAGAGTGTTACTTGTTCTCCCGCAGCTATGCAACATCCATGGGTGAAAGAAGCTTTAACCATCATGGGTAATCTCCGTAAGGAAATAATGGACCTCAAGCAACAAGTCAATAAGCTCAAGGAAGAGAATCGTATCCTGAGGGGCATCATCGCCAAGAATATCACATCACCACCTCCGAAGAAAGAGCAATAAATACATGGGTATGGGCACTCCCCTTGGCAACTGCCAAGCTTGGGGGAGGTGCCCCGGTTTCGTATCACCATCACACTCTTGTCTTTGCCGTTTTTCTTAGTTCGATCCTTTTGGTAATATCTTGATCTAGTAGAATAAAGTTTTAGTATGATTTAGTTTTGAGTTTTGCTTTATGATCCTTCTATGTAATCGAGTCCGTGAGCTATATATAATAAAGATTAGTGTTGAGTCAAGGGCTTGATTATCTTGCTATGATCTTGAAAGAATAAAAATAAAAGTAAAAAGAAAGAATAAAAAGAAATAAAAGAGGTCATATTGATCTTATGGAGAGTAATGACTTCACATATAAAGAGTATGAGGAATAAAAGTTGTTGAGAGTTGACAAACATAGTTTTGGTCATCGTTGCAATTAATAGGAAGTAATAAAGAAAGAGAGGTTTTCACATATAAATATACTATCTTGGACATCTTTTATGATTGTGAGCACTCATTAAAGTATGACATGCTAAAGAGGTTATGTTGGACAAGGAAGACAACATAATGGGTTATGTTTTCTTATATCTGAAATAAAGAATATTGTCATGGATCATCCAACATGTTGAGCTTGCCTTTCCCCCTCATGCTAGCAAAATTCTTTGCACCAAGTAGAGATACTACTTGTGCTTCCGAATATCCTTAAACCCAGTTTTTCCATGAGAATCCATCATATCTACCTATGGATTGAGTAAGATCCTTCAAGTAAGTTGTCATGTTGCGTGCAATAAAAATTGCTTTCTAAATATGTATGATTTATTAGTGTGGAGAAAATAAGCTTTATACGATCTTGTGATATGGAAGCAATAAAAGCGACGGGCTGCATAATAAAGGTCCATATCACAAGTGGCAATATAAAGTGATGTTCTTTTGCATTAAGATTTCGTGCATCCAACCATAAAAGCACATGACAACCTCTGCTTCCCTCCGTGAAGGGCCTATCTTTTATTCTTGTCTTATACCTTATACAAGAGTCATGGTGATCTTCACCTTTCCTTTTTATATTTTATCCTTTGGCAAGCACATTGTGTTGGAAAGATCCTGATATATATATCCAATTGGATGTAAGTTAGCATGAGCTATTATTGTTGACATTACCCTTGAGGTAAAAGGTTGGGAGGCAACACTATAAGCCCCTATGTTTCTCTGTGTCCGATTAAAACTCCATAACCAAAAGTATTGCTTGAGTGTTAGCAATTATGAAAGACTAAATGATAGTTGAGTATGTGGACTTGCTGAAAAGCTCTTATATTGACTCCTTCCGATGTTATGATAAATTGCAATTTCTTCAATGACTGAGATTATAGTTTGTTGGTTCTCAATGAGGTTTTTGATTCATACTTTACATTGTGAATAGATTGTTACTTGAGCATAAGAAATCATATGACAAGATATATATATATATATATATATATATATATATATATGTTGTTATAAGAATGATCATGATGCCCTCATGTCCGTATTTTATTTTATCGACACCTCTATCTCTAAACATGTGGACATATTTTTCGATGTCGGCTTCCGCTTGAGGACAAGCGAGGTCTAAGCTTGGGGGAGTTGATACGTCCATTTTGCATCATGCTTTTATATCGATATTTATTGCATTATGGGCTGTTATTACACGTTATGTCACAATACTTATGCCTTTTCTCTCTTATTTTACAAGGTTTACATGAAGAGGGAGAATGCCGGCAGCTGGAGTTCTGGGCTGGAAAAGGAGCAAATATTAGACACCTATTCTGCACAACTCCAAAAGTCCTGAAACTCCACGGAAGTTCTTTTTGGAATTAATAAAAAATACTGGCGAAAGAATCCACCAGAGGGGGCCCACACCCTGGCCACGAGGGTGTGGGGCACGCCCTACCCCCTGGGCGCGCCCCTGCCTCGTGGGCCCCCTGGCAGGCCTCCGGTGCCCATCTTCTGCTATATGAAGTCTTTTACCCTGGAAAAAATCATAAGCAAGCTTTCGGGAAGAAACTCCGCCGCCACGAGGCGGAACCAATCTAGGGCTCCGGCAGAGCTGTTGTGCCGGGGAAACTTCCCTCCGGGAGGGGGAAATCATCGCCATTGTCATCACCGACGATCCTCTCATCGGGAGGGGGTCAATCTCCATCAACTTCTTCACCAGCACCATCTCCTCTCAAACCCTAGTTCATCTCTTGTATCCAATCTTTGTCCCAAAGCCTTAGATTGGTACCTGTGGGTTTCTAGTAGTGTTGATTACTCCTTGTAGTTGATCCTAGTTGGTTTATTTGGTGTAAGATCATATGTTCAGATCCTTAATGCATATTAATACCCCTCTGATTATGAACATGAATATGATTTGTCGGTAGTTACGTTTGTTCCTGAGGACATGGGAGAAGTCTTGCTATAAGTAGTCATGTGAATTTGGTATTCGTTCGATATTTTGATGAGATGTATGTTGTCTCTCCTCTAGTGGTGTTATGTGAACATTGACTACATGACACTTCACCATTGTTTGGGCCTAGAGGAAGGCATTGGGAAGTAATAAGTAGATGATGGGTCTCTAGAGTGACAGAATCTTAAACCCTAGTTTATGAGTTGCTTCGTAAGGGGCTGATTTGGATCCATATGTTTCATGCTATGGTTAGGTTTACCTTAATACTTCTTTTGTAGTTGCAGATGCTTGCAATAGGGGTTAATCATAAGTGGGATGCTTGTCCAAGAAAGGACAGCACCTAAGCACCGGTCCACCCTCATACCAAATTATCAAAGTAACGAACGCGAATCATATGAGCGTGATGAAAACTAGCTTGACGATAATTCCCATGTGTCCTCGGGAGCATTTTCCTTCATATAAGAGTTTGTCCAGGCTTGCCCTTTGATACAAAAAGGATTGGGCCATCTTGCTGCACCTTATTTACTTTCATTACTTGTTACCCGTTACAAATTACCTTATCACAAAACTATCTGTTACCGATAATTTCAATGCTTGCAGAGAATACCTTAGAGAAAACCGCTTGTCATTTCCTTCTGCTCCTTGTTGGGTTCGACACTCTTACTTATCGAAAGGACTACGATAGATCCCCTATACTTGTGGGTCATCACTCCACGTACTTCGCGTGGAAGACGTACTTCTCGCTGCTCTTCCGCGAGAACAACCTCATGGATCATGTTGACGGCACCGCTGACTCCCGCGCCATGGTGGACGACCCCAAGTGGACCGCGATCTACGGCACGATCATGCGGTGGTTCTTCACCACCATCTCCAAGGATCTGTTTGACACGGTCGTGAGCGCCGGTGACGACGCCGCGCCATGTGGGTTAAGCTGAACAGCCTCTTCACCGACAACAAGCTTCAGCGCCGCGTTTTTTTGCAGCAGGAATTTTTTGACTGTCACCAGGATGAATAGTCCATTGATGACTACTACCGCCGCCTGAAAACATTGGCGGATGAGCTCCGCGACATTGGAGCCAAGGTTGATAACGACCTACTCCTCAGCACGCTCACCGCCGGCCTCAACGAGGACTTCGGCAATGCCGCCTCCAATCTCACCTTGATGCCGGAGCCCTCCTTCCCCAAGTTCGTGGTGTACTTCCGGTTGGAGTAGAGCCGGATGAAGGGGGTCAAGAAGCGCGTGCAGCATCACGCCCTCGCTGCCGACACCTCCCGTGGCGCCCCA